>NC_143513.1:57938097-58088097 GCF_031878675.1 Megascapheus bottae | reverse complement strand
AAGCCCATTAGGTCAGGCTCTTCATGGCATGACATGCAGTAAATTACAAGTGCTTCAAGCAGCTCAGTGAATTACAGTTCATCACTTTGAAAGGTTTCCCTCTACAAGACCACAGATATCAGATCTGGCAGTTAGGATCCAATTAACACTTTGGTCAGAATAATCAGATTGCATGTGTAAGACTTGTATAATTTGTTTATTGCTTCCATGGATCTTCTGTGGGTAGGTAAATTTGTTGCTGTTATTTCAAAGCTAGAAATCAGTATTTCACTTGCTTTTAGGTTATATTTCAAGTTCTTGTGCAGTTCAGTGACGAACTCCCCTTGATCCAGCAATTTAGATCTCTTGTCCTGTAGATATTATAGCTTGAGAAATGGTTTGTTTCTGGTAGTTTTGTTTTGTGCTCTTATCATGTCATTATACGACTGGAAAAAATTGCTAGCAATTTTTACTAAGCACATTTCATTTAGTGTATCATTCATAGTTTTTTTCTAACATGATCACTGTGAATCTTGCATAACAACCTTAGACACCATAAATGACATATGCGATGACATTTACATATGTACTGTCATGCAAAACTATTTCCTGTTACACTGAATATAACACAGTGACTGAATGAAAAATTCTGATTTTGTAATATCAATTTTCAAGCATAGTCATTTAGAATATGCCCTTCAGGGAAAGATTAATAAGTAAAGAATAATATATTTCATATTTGATACTGCTAGATTGTGCTTTGAGAGCTAGTTTAGGTATACTTTCAAACCTTACCACTAACTCAATAGAAATCTGGAAAAAATAATCTGACCCAAAGGATGACATAGTTTCTTTATATAATAATAATGATTGGATATACAAATTCCACTATTGCAATTGTTGAACCACAATGGTCTAATAAATTTTCATGAATAAAAGTCTAATAAAATTTTTTATGGAGGACAATATTCAGTTCACGGTGAAGCTTATTTGTTACAAATTACTGTTTCTTTGCTTTTATATGATTTCTAATACAGACTTAAGTTCCCAGATTCAGGACACACATTTCAAATGTAATATAAACTGCCGCAATACCATGAAAACACAGTTGAACATTCTTTTCATAAGACATATTAAAAATGATTGCTCTTTATAGATGAACTCTAAGTGATAACACAGGACTTGCTGATTGAAACTATGCCCCGTTTGGTTTTAAACAGATAGTTATTTTGTGATTATTGAATATAATACAAGTCGTAGTCACAGTTTCTTTTATAAGTGGCTATTTCTTTTTCCATATAATTATACTGCACCACAGGGTCAAACAGATCATGTAAATAAGAGTATGTCTTTTATGAATGGTGATAAAAATAATACAAATAAAATTATAGATAGCAACAAAATGCCTGGGTAAAACATCAAGTTTTGTAGTCAGAAAAATTTGAGTTGAATATTGAGTCTCTCTCTATCTTATTTACATTCTGACTTTGGTCAAGCTGTTTAATTTCTCTGAGCTGCTATTCCTCTGAAAGTACAGGATGGATGGGAATATCTATTTCACTTGGTTATTCTGAGAATTAAATAAGATACTGCATGTAAACACATACTCTATAGTAACCACTCAAATTACATTCTTTTCTTCCTTTTTCTTTACTAAGCTGAATTTCTTTAAAAGATTCAATTATACATAATAGAATGCATGTTTATATAACTAGAATCATAAGAAAGTATACTATTACTACCTATAATCTCACTTAAAACTATTTTTAGTATGGACAACTGTAACCTTAGCTACTTAGGAATCAGAGATGTTCAGATTATCATTCAAAGCCAGCTTGACCAGAGCGGGGTCACAGTTACATTTGCCAGACAGCGGGTACATCACTTCTCACACATTGACACCCCCTCTCATGATTTTGTCCCCATTTCCTTCCTCCAACCCCCTCCAAATTATCTTGTTTCCCCCCTTCCCTTTCCTATTTCAAATAAACATATATACAATATTCCAGAATATTAAAACAATATGAGATTAACCAAAGGGCAATAAAAGAGAAGAGAAGTAACATAGTACATTAAGAACAATAATGACATAATACAAAGCTCATGTTTCAACATCCTGAAGATCTTTTCATTTAGCCTTATCCTATATGGCCTCATGTATCTAGGGTTTGAGCTATTGTAATCCTCTGCTAGGAGAGTCCTAGGTTTGTACTAATTATTACAAATGGAGGAAACCATTGAGCCTAGGTTCCTTTGGATCTGCTTACTTCACTTAATATGATTTTGTCCAAGTCTTTCCATTTCCTTATAAATGGGGCAATGTCGTTCTTTCTGATGGCAGCATAGAATTCCACTGTGTATAAAAACCACATCTTGTTGATCCAATCATCTACTGAGGGGCAACAGGATTGGTTCCATATCTTTGCTATGGTAAATAGAACATCGTTGTGTTAGTGGATTTAGTATGTCCTTGTAAGGCCTATGAGATTATTAATGCTAATTAACTACTAAAGAGCTAGAAGTGCAGCTGTGACTAGTCTTCAGCTAAAAAGTTAGGAACAGTTGCCCATGTCCTAAGTGCAAGCCTAAGGACTACGAGGGACACACACACACACACACACACACACACACACACACACACACACACAATTTGAAGATTTTTCACCAAGACTGAATCTTCAGAGATGAAAGGTAAGTAAAAGAAAATAAAGTTCAAACAAAGCAAAACCCAGAATGATGCACATTATCCATTACTAGTGTTCTGTCAACATTTATACATTCTACTTGAACTCAGGACATTTTTGCTCAAGACTGTTATTCTTTCACCTGCTCCACACTTCCAGCTCCTGATTTTGCTGGTTGATTGCAAGTAAGTGTCACATTGGACTTTTTAGCCTAGATGTCATTTGAACTATAATCCTCAGATCTTAGCTACCTGAGTCAACAGTGCCCAGCTTACATTTATTGAAAAGAATATACTTCTACAAAATGCATATCAAACTAAATATTTTTTCTGTTTCCTGTACAGCAGGCAACTCTTTCACCCAAGATTCTTGGTGTCTTTGTCCTATTCCCTGTCTCTGGTTACTCTGTGCTGGCAATATCTGGTAGGAGTGTGTTAAAAGAAAATAAATGTAGGTTTTATATTCTTTCAGTTCTAGCTATAGGTTTCATCCAAAGTTTTAAGCTTTATATGACCTCTTGAACAATAAACTCTCCACAATCATCCATGCATATGATACACAAGCTTGCTAAATTCGGGTGGTAGAGAATAGGTAAGTAGAATAGGTAAGTGGTAGAGAATAGGTAAGTAAGTGCATGATCAGGGGTCTGTGTAAAGGTCAGGGTGGAAGAAGCACAGGAACAGTGTAATTTGGCATGGCAGAATCAACAGAATTTTAAGAGCAAGCTTGCAGTTTTCAGTGTGAGCTCTTCTGAGGACATGTGACTGAAAAATATTTGGTAGGCTTTCCGAGTCAGAATTAAGGATTTTGGAAGTGCTTCTTATTTTTCTAGGCAAAAGAAGGAAAAAATGGTGCAACGGTAATTTTTTAAATTTCAGATAGTGGTACAAATATATACAGTAGGTAGAGGATCTTGAAAGGACTATGGATAATAAAAAATTAAGTAAGAAGATACAAGAGATTCATGGTTTAGATTCTCAGTGATGCAAAGGCATCTGGAAATATTATGGCCTCATTAATTAAAATAATGCAAGACAAGATTCTAATCATGCTGAGTTTGCTGAGTTTAAGGGTCTAATGGGATATCCACATAGGATGTCTACTCTGAATAATTTGTGGTCTTTGAACCAGGAAAAAATTCATCATAGTCTTAAATTTAGATTAGGGAATGATCAATGTCCATTAATGCATAAGTGTAGGTGACAGGTACCATCCAAGGATCTGTTTGAGGCCTGTAGAATAAGAACAGAGAGGGTGGGAGTTTGGCCTAGTGGTAGAGTGCTTGTCTAGCATGCATGAAGGCCTGGGTTTGATTCCTTAGTACCACATACTTAGAAAAAGCCAGAAGTGGTGCTGAGGCTCAAGTGGTAGAGTTCTAGCCTTGAGAAAAATCAAAGGACAGTCCTCAGGCCCTGAGCTTAAGCCCAGGACTGGAAAAAAAAATAAAAAATAAAAAAAGAAGAACAAAGATAATAGAATTTAGGGACCGAACTTCATTTCTTCAGCTAATATTTTTTTAAATGTCCATAACATGGAAGCCCTCTTTCTTTGTTCTTTTCTTTCTATTTCTCGACCTTCCTTGCTTTCTCTCTCTTTTATATTGAATACAAGCCCTTGTCACATATCATATATCAGAAACATGCTAATTGCAAGCTAGTTGCTAGTGTTACTATAGAAATGGGGGGGGGGGGAGGAAGGAAGCTCCACTTATGAAATGGTAATACTTTTAGTAGAGGAGACTAAATTGGTAAAGTAGTATAAATTAAACTAAACTCATAAACCAGTTATAAATCAAATGATATTTAACTTTTAAATATTCTCAGAAAGGAATACATGAAGTGTTAGTGAACAGTGTATAATAGCTCTTAGGCATTGTTTTTAGGGAAGGTCTTAGAAAGGTAGCATTAAAACGAAAACTGAAGGATATAGGAGGATGATCAAAGAATTTCCAAATTAACGGAGAAGCTGACCCCTAGTTCCTAGAATTGGCCAGAAAGCAGAGGATCAAGGAGGACATATGTTTGAAGATCTCAGCATAAGCTCAACACATACTCTATGCACAATCTAATAGAAACCATCAATTAAGCAACTATTATTAATTGCAACAGGGCGAAGTGCTCAAAAGAGAAAACCAAACAGAATCAAAAGTATTTGACGGCACAGGTATAGAAAACTGAAATTGCCAGTTTGGTAAATGCAGTTGGAGAACAAAGAAATGGGCTCAAGAAAATCAAAGCAAGAGAAAGTGTTAAGAGCACTGTTCTTGGTCAGTATGGGAAGTTAATGAAATGAGCTCCAATAGTCTCAGGGAGAACTGAATCAGAAGTTGAACAGGAAACAGGAAACTATCTCAGAGAACCTTTGCCCTTGTAGTTAATTAGGTTAAGGCCAGATGTGAGGTACAATTTTGAGAATAAGGGAACTGTGGGTAACATTTAAGATGTATGGGGTTCCTTAGATTTGGAATAAGCAAAGTTGCTCAACCTGAGAAAAGGAGGAGCAAAGTTCTTCTGTGTGCAGAACTACAACCAAAGCAATAGGTTGAAAAAGTATTCCCCACAGGGAGCATGTCCTAGTAGTAGACTGCTCTCCCAGCAAGCACAAAGACCGATTCCTTGGTACCATATACACAGAAAAAGCCAGAAGTGGTAGTGTGGCTTACGTGGCAGAGATCATAACTATAATCCTAGCTACTCAAGAGGCTGAGATATGATGAACATGGTTCAAAGCCAGCCTGGGCACTAAAAAGTCAGTGACACTCTTTATCTCCAATTAACCACCAGAAAACTGGAAGTGGTGTTGTGGCTCAAGGGGTAGGGTGGTAGCCTTGAGCTGAAGGGACAGTGCCCAGGCCCAAAGTTCAAGCCTCACTACCGACCAAAAAAAAAAAAGGTATTCCCCATATACTTTATTTTATTTTATTGATGTTATGGATGTCAATTATTTCTTTTACTTATCTCCTAACTGAATGTTACATACACATAGGACAACTCTTGTTATCTCAATTTATCCAGTTGGAGCCATTTAAAAGACCGAAGATTTAAGTGTAAAATAAGTAAAAAAAAATATGAGTAATAACATGGAGCTAAAGCAAATGGAGTAATTGTTTTAAAAATCTTAAAGGAAATGGGAAAGGTCAATGGACATTGTTACAAAACCCATACATAATCAGTAGAAACCTTGGGCTCTCCTAGCAGAGATTTGCAATTGAGCAAAACCTTGATATAAAAGGCCATATAGTATGACGCTAAATGAAAGGACCTCTAGGATATAGAAACATAAGCCATACAATGAATGATTGTTGTTCTTAAGGTACTATGTTATCTATCATCTCTTTTGCTGTCCCTTGGTTATCTCATATTCTTACAGTATCTCACTTTGTTACCTGATATATCGGATATATTTGTATTTGGTCATTTGAAATTGGATAAGGAAGGGGGGAAAACAAGATGAGGGGGTGGGGGGGGAGGGAAATGGGGACCAAGACATGAGAAAAGGTATCAATGCATGGGAATTAATGCACCATCTATCTGGCAAATATCATGTAACCCTTCTATTAATTACAATAATAAATATATGAAAAAAGAAGAAAAGCATTATCAGATCCAGTTATGTTTTACAAATTTATTGTAAAGGTAAAAATAAAAGATAAAAGTCAGAAGCAGCTAATTGCAACTCAACATTTTTTCATATGCAAAAAAGCTACTATAGGTCAACAAGAAAAAGAATAACAATGTGACACAAGAAAATATACAAAGTACTAATCACTTTGAAGGAACTCTCATTTTCATATGAGTGCATACTCATACAAATGTAATAATAATAAAAGAAAGTAGAGTAAAATATTCTAATAAATCTATCAGATTGGGAAAGACCCAGATTGGTTAATAAAACTATTGGTAAAATTGTATAAAGAAGATGTCAGCTTATGGAATTATAATGTATAATAAAACTATAGATAATATTTGGAAAACATTTATCAAAATTAAACTAAATAAACTTTGATTTATGAATCTACTTCTAAAATCTTATCCTCAGTTACACGTGAACTATATGAAATGATATACATTTAAGGCTATACAATAAATCATTTTTGTCAGTAACAATGAATAAGGCCCCTTCTGCAGGTAATAATTCATTAGAGGCTAAATCCATCTGTGGAACACTATCCAGTCATAGAAATCAATGAAGAATCTCCTTACAGGTTTTTCAGCAATGACTTCCAAAATACATTTGTAAATCCAAATTTAAGTATTTACTGAATACTAACTACTATTTGTGAAACTATGAATATATATGTATATGTATATGTATATGTATATGTATGTATATATATATAGTTATATGTAGCACCTTTAATTTGTCTTTTGGGTTTTTATAGTACATTTTTATTATCTGAAAGTAATTGTACAAAGAAGTTTTCATTCAATAAAGCAATTTATGAACATAATGCATTATGATAATATTTCAGATTTTTAAGACACATACCTCTATTATTAATTTAATAAAAGAATTTAACTGCAATCATGAGACAAACTATGAATATATAGAATTTATAATACTTTTTTGTCTGTGCGTTGTATCTTATCCTCTTTGTGCCCAAGGCTAGCATTGAGCCACTGAGCCATCACCAGTCTACCCAGGATGACTTCAAATCCTAATCCTCAGATCTCAGCCTCCTGAGTAGCTATGATTACAGGTGTGAGCCACAAGCACCTGGCGAGTTACACTTTTTGAAAAACAATATTTTCTAAGAAGTATGTTTAAAGGGGTCAAGAAATACAAAATATATAAGAGCAAATATTTCCTACCAGTTATAACTTCTTTTATGTAATCTGAGTAAAACGTTAGATATAATATTAAAAAAAAACTTTGCTGTGATCCTATAGTAAGATGTATAAAGTTTTGTCTCCCAGATGATGGTGGAATACATAGGTGAATAATTCCACTAAGCAGGAATTCTAGTTTAAAGCAAACAGAAAAATTAGACAAAGTGTAGCAGACATCACTAGAAACATTATAGGAACATAATTTATACCAACAAGGTACTTTTTAAAATCTTATAGATGAGATTTATGTCTGTCTGCCTATCTATCTCTACTTAGCAACCTACCTACCTATCTCTAACAAGTATTTCAAGAAACTGCTGAGCCTAACAAATTGTAGTATCAACAACCTTCTGGATCCTAGATATGCATCTAAAGCAAGTTCAAAACTGGTTCTAAAACATTGGGAAGGGTGAGTGCTTCATTCAAACAAGAAATGATCCTGGATGCCCTATGCCCTTACCTCAAAGCCACTATGGATAACAGAGATTATTCCCATCTTACTTATTCTTCAGCCTTACAGACCAAAAACCCTCAGCTCCTAAGAGATAATCTCGTTCTTCCATATTGCTATGAAATTAAGTGGAATGAATCATGCCAGTCTGAACTATATGCAGCCTTATCATTAACCATTAAAAAAACAAAACAAAAACAAGCTGGATGAGCTGGCTCATGGCTATGATTTTAGCTACTCAGGAAGCTGAGATCTGGGGACTGCAGCTCAAAATCAGCCTGGGCACTAAAGATCATGAGACTCTTATCTCCAATTAATCTCTAGAAAAGATAAAATGGGGTTGTAGCTCAGGGGTAGGGTGGTAGCCTTGAGCTGAAGAGCTCAGGGACAGCACTCAGGCCCTGATTTCATGACCCACAAAAAAAAAAAAACAAAAAAAACTTGGGCTACAATTTTTTTTCACATACCAAGTGTAGACACCTTTAAAAGTACCTTAATTTTTTCATAGAGAATCAAAATTACTTATCAGTCCTATTCCATTTCCAGTCCATTCCATTGTATACTTTATTCACAGCCCCTCACCTCCCCACCAAACGTCTCTCTCTTTAGTACTGGGTCCTCACACTTGCTGGGCAAAGTTCTACTATCTGAGCTGCATCCAAGCCTGCAATTACTGTAACTACCTTTGTTCTTCACATCTTTAGCCATTAAGACAATTATTATTTGTTTATACTGAAACCATATCCAAGTCACTCCTATCACTGGGTTCTACCAAATTTCCTAAGAATGCAATTGTCTTGATGTGAATATTAGCAAATGTTGAATTCTGACTATATCAAACAAGAGAGATGTTTTCTTGTGGAAAGAGGAAAATAGTGTAATTCTTACTAAATACTAGGAAGGACGTTGGATGTGGTGGATACAGAAAATGAACACATCCTTGAGTACTTTCAAGCACCATAGTTCTGATATCCTAGCCATGGTAATTCACAGTAATATCTCAAAATATTTATCTTTGTAAAAATTAGCATTGACATAGAAGTTAGAAGAAAAAAAAACATGGTTTTTAACATTTCAATGAACCCCTCACCTTGTATAGCCTTTGATTTCCACATGGGTATTACTATTGTTTGTGCTATGGTATGTCCATGTTCCTGCATTCCCTTTAGAAAGCATCTAATGAACTACAATGATCTTTAAGGAGTGAAAACATACCTTGTCCATTTGTTTATACATTATAAGCAGACAGCAATGTTTACTGATTAGAGGCATACACTATATTAGAAGACTAACCTTCCTCAAAAACTATTTAAATTGACCATTACTCAATTCATAAGCAGATAGAAAAGAGATTCTAGAGGCCAAGGCCTCTTTTCTGTAATCCTATCTACTCAGCAAGCTAAGATCTAAGAATTGTATTTCAAAGTTAACCCAAGCAGGAAAGTCTGTGATCCTCTTCAATTAATCAGGGAAATCCAGAAGTAAAACTATAGCTCAAGTGGTAGAGTACTAGTCATGAGCACAGTAGCTCAGGGGCAACAACCAGGCTCTGAGTTAGAGTCCCAGGGCCAGAACAAAAAAAAAAAAAAAAAGAAAAGAAAAGAAAGAAAGAGGGAGAAGCAGAAAGAAAGAGAGGGAAAGAGAAAGAAAGTGAGAAAAAGAGAAAGAGGGAGAGCAAGAAAGAAAAAAAATAAAAGACACAAAAGCTACTTTTCTCAAAGCAGTAGCACACTTAGTACATGACACATTTTATAAAATGTGCTAATCAATGGTGGACATTGGCGATGTGAGGAGAATGGCTCGAGTGGTGAAGTACCTACCCGCCAAAAGCAAAATCCTGAATTCCAATCCTAGTGCAAGTAAAGGAGGGGAGAAGGGAGGAAAATGGTACCCAACAACGAAAACACACTGAAGAAACAGAAGAGATGACTCAGGAAGTAAAATTTAGGAAGAACACCAATGGAGGTATGTACACAGAGCTGACTGTGCCACAGTGTCATCACTGCCTTTGGAAACATTGTCCATAAAACAGTAGCTTAGGTTGGACAAGACATCACCACAATGAAGGGCATTATTATCATGAAAGTCAAAGATCTTCTTCTGGAAACCTCACCAATATAACACTTCCCATCAAAGGAACTCTCATAGATCACAAAATCAAACACCTAATGACTGAAATATTTTCAAACTTAAGAGAATCACAAGAGAAAAAAAAGTATCTTCTGTTTTGAGAGACAAGGTACACTTAATTTAATCTAGTCTAGAAACTAACTTTATAAGGAAACCATTTTTATTCTTAATATTTGTAGCAATTTCAGTTATAATTTATTCGATGAACATTTTATCCTATATGTTTATAACTGGTAATGAAAAGATTTGATTTTCAATCACACAATTATTTTTTTTAATGTATCATACTACTGTGTAAAACTAGTACTTCCTGCACATGAAGATTTGTTTTTCAAAATGTGGTTTTGATTATACTAAATTTCCTCATAGGCAGTAAAGTTTGAGAAAACATGAGATACTTCTCAAGTTTTTTTTTTACAGTTACAAGGTTATTAACCTAATAAAGCACAATTTTGTTTTTGCTTTAACATATCATTCAGTTGCTCTGACAAAAGAAAAAGTTATCCTTTTATTTTTTTGGTAATCACAGTATTTTGATTAATGGCTCACTCCAGTGAACTGTCTCTAGAATAGTAACTGCTCAGTGGTCCCAAACGTTTGTACTTCCCACTCTCCTTGGGTTTGTAACTTGCTTCAACCCAACAGAATATGGCTGAGGAGATGAAATGTGACTTTTTTTGTTGAGGTTCTCCTGTATGTAAAGTGATAGAACAAGACTTCTATGACTTCCTACTACAATTAGTTGACTTTATGCCTTTTTTTCAGGCCTTCCAGTAACCTGTTACAAACTGAAGGAATCAGCTCCAAGGAACCAAGATCTTGTCATCCAACCACGGGGAAATTAATTATGGAGACCACCCTGCATGAGCCTGGAAGAGTTCGTACCACCAAGATTCAGTCTTGTGGCATCCTAAGATCTTGATGGTTCTTAACTCACAAAATTTTGAAATAATAACTTGTTAAGTTGCTAAGTTAGTACTGAGTTTTAGGGAACTTTTTATTTGACATAAGAAAATCAATGCTACAGACATGATTTTTGATTAATAATTTTTTTCCTTCATAACTACATAAGTACTATTCTAATGTTCTTGCGTATTTGACATAAGAGAAGCAAAACTATCAGAATTGAGTTGATTTTGCCCACAGGATTTATACATGGGTTAGTAATGGTGAAAAACTTCAAACATTTAAGGTAATTACTGTAGAAAAATTATGAAACTACAAGAAATGTGCCCCAAATCTGAAACCATCCATCTCTGCTTACAACTCTAACTTTACTTCTGCTGACTTGTTCTTAAGAATATCTTGTCAGGTTTTAGGTTACATTACTGTTTCTATTTCACATGCCTTGATTTCTCCCATGCAAGAAGTGTTTGCATTCACTACTGCTGTTACTTATAGGTTCAAATTCATTTTCTGCCCTATCTATATTCCAAGCCTCTGTATATTCCCTATGCTGTATGGGAGAATACAGATTATTCCTCGAAGACGGGGGCATGATTTACAAGTGTCAAAAATGCTTTTAACCACTGCATTTCAACAGCAAAACTTAATTCTCATATCACATTTTATTTCGCTGACATCTGGATGTCATCATATTTTAATTTAGCTTTTAAAAAACTTAAATCATTTTCTTCTCATTACAAACTATTTTGATTGTGTCAGTGTCTTTCTGTGTTTTTTTTTTTTTCAGAGTAAAATGTCTGTCTTTTTTGTGCTCTAGGAGAGGGGATACGAAGAAAGAGGGAAAGAACAGGAGCCTTTGTTCTAGGACCTCTTTGCTTAGCATGCACCAGATCATCAAGGAGACTTTGGTGAGACTGGAACCTGGGATTCTGCTTGGCTGAGTAGTGATTTGGGAAAGCTAACTCTACAATCAGTTTCGACAAGAATTGTTACTAGTCCTTCTAATTTGACCATGCTGCTCAAAGGCTCTCTATTTTAAACTACTTAGATGCCTTACAAGTAATGAGGAGAATAAAATAGAAAAATCATTTAAAATGAGACAAAGATTTAGTTCAGTAGTTGATTGGTGGAACATAAGAAGAATAAGAACATAAGAACATGAGATAACTAAATATCCCCCCCAACTCAATGCTTATTCCGAACCTACAAAAGAAATCTTCTATTCCTGTGAATTCTGTCTTACCGAAGGGTACAATTATTCTCCCAGTCAGCAAACTCAGTATCTCGAGGTAATTTTTACACTTCTTGTACTTCAATTCTCTTTTCAATCAGTCTGTAACTACTGTCCTGTCATTTCTGCAATGCCTCTCCAGTCCGACTCCTTCCTTGCCATTCACACTCTCACAAATCTGAGTCTGAGCTTCATCATTTTTCATTTAAGCTATTGTCATAGGCTCTGAAGTAGTCTCTAGTCCTCTAATATCTTGTGTCCCCAATCAATACTACTTAATGTTTCCAGAATTATCTTTCCAAAATACAAATTGCATCATGAAATTTGTCAAAGATTGAAAGGCTTTCCAATGCTAACAAAAAACAAAAATAAAAAGTAAAGAAAAGATGTCTTGCCTACCAAACCTTCTTTGTCATTCAAAGCTTGGTAATGTAGTTATCTCCATGAAAGAGTTTCCAGGAGAGCTGGCTTAGCAATAAATTCTTCTTTGTGCATACATTCATTTTGTTTGTTCCTTATAACACCTTCATCAAAACTCTTATGCTTTTTAGACACAAACTGAAATTTAGAAAAATAGCACTGCATGATATAGCAATATGCTTTTGCAGGCTAACTTTACGCGAAAATTATTCTGTGATGTTTTCAGGGTAACGGATGTATGTGAATACTGTTGTATGATTCTTACTAAAATCTGTCTACAGTAAGTGACTAAATAAACAGCTGTGGTATAGCCTTAAAGTGGAACATTATGTATAAAAAAATTGTAGATAGAATTGATAGAGCATGCCATGAAGGAACATGAGATGTATAGTGATATGATTAACCCACTAATCTACAAAGGCCCTTGATCCCAAATATATGATATTCTCAAACAATTGAAACTATTGTTCTACGTAAAACATTAATAGTTTCAAGGCATGTCTTAGAAGAGGGAGATGGATTAATAAATTAAGTGTAGGGGATTCTTAAGATAAATCAATACACATCTTATTATATGGTGGATACATGACATCATGCACAAAATCTAAATAATTCCACTTCTACTAAAGAAAATGAGTTAGCCACTTTTCCACAAAGAAATCACTAAAGTAAGGTGATCTTATGAGTGAACTCCTCCAACTTTTAAGAAAAATCTATATCAGTCTTATGAAACATTCTTATTAATGGTTATTTTAACATTCAAAATCAAGAATATGATTTGCTACAATAAAAGGATGAGGGAAGTACATGATTATCTCAATGTGTGCAGAAAAGCATTGAAAGGCTTAAGACTTATTCAGAATGGAAATATTTGGCAAACAAGGAGTAGCTATCAACTTTCCTATTTTGCCAGGTTTACCTGCAGAACTTAATGTTAAACATCAGACCTAATGAAGGAATATAGTATGCATTCCCCAAGGGGGTGACTGAGCCAAGCTAACCATCAGTGTACTCAAAGTCCTCCATAGTGCAATAAACCAAGGATAAACAAGTAAAAGAGTTGGTAAAGAAATAAAAGCATTACTATACATTTGTATATAAATATGGCTGCACACAGAAAATACAAAAGAATGTTTGAGTGAATATGTGAATTTCAATGTTACTGGATAAAGTCTATATATGTAATACACATAGTAGTTACTGAGAAATAACTATGCTCATACAAATGACCTAGTTGTATAAGTGTGTATAAATAGTTGTACAACTGTGTCCATTTTATGAAAATTTATAACTATGTACTTCTGATTGCTGAGCTTGCTTGCATGTTAAGCATCATAAATGTTTACTTTAATTCACTTTTAAACATATAGTGAACTTCATAAAAATTAACTTCATGATGTTATTTATTTATTTATTCATTTATTTTTGCCAGTCCTGGAGCTTGAACTCAGGGCCTGGTCATTGTCCTTGGACACTTTTTTGATCAGGGCTAATGCTCTGCCACTTGAGCCACAGCTCCCCTTCTGGCTATTTCTGTGTATGTGGTACTTGGTAATAGAAGCTAAGGCTTCATGTGTGCTAGGCAAGAACTCTACCACTAGGCTACACTCCTGGCCCATACTTCATGATGTTTACAGGAACAGAATTGAAAATGTTTTGGAGTTTGGTGAAAATATGTTAATACTACTAAACTGTACACTTAAAATCTATATTTTAGGCATTTGGCACAATTACATTAAAAAATAACTGAGTACCATTGGCTCCTGTCTGTTATTTTGGCTATTCAGAAAGCTGTGATCTAAGGTCTATGGTTCTAAGCCAGCCTGAGTAAGAAAGTCCATGAGACTCTTTCCTCCAGAAATGGAGCTTGAGCTCAAGTGGTAGAGTGACAGCTGTGAGTAAAAAGGATAAAGGATAGCACCTAGGACTTGAGTTCAAATCTCCATACTAGCACTCACATGCTTATGCATGGGTGTAAACAAATAATAAACAAACAAATACATAAATAAACCATATTTTAAAAATGTCATTAAAATGAACAATATACATAGATGACTCTAAATAGCATTAGATGGAAACCAAACAATAGTGCAGTTTTATCGACTTCCACCTTCCCCTTAGTTGAGCAAACTTGACAGCCACTGAGAAGATGAAACACAGTTCATAGAAATCATACCTTCCATAATAGTACAGTACCCATTGTAAGATATGCCATTGATTTAATAATAGTTATTTTGTGAAAAAAAACCTGCAATTATGTGTACCTGTTGACATATTTAAACTTGTACTTTCCAATTGAGAAAATATGGGGTATCTTAAAAGTGAAACAAGACCCAGTATTTCTGTATTATTTCCAAGGCAGAAACCTCCAGTATCCATACAAACCTGACTAGATGAAGAGGATTCTTATGAGTGAGCACAGTATACATGTCACAACAAAAACAGACTATCTTCTTCAGTCAAGTTGACTGTTTTATGGTTGTTGGAAGGATTTTATATGGTTGGTTGGACTCCTGTTGCAGGCTACCCAGTCCAGCCCAAGTGACCTCTACAAACTTTTGTAGGTTTAAACTCTCAGGTGTATGGCTTAAGGGATGAATGCAGGCTGGGTGTTTGCCTTAAATGTGCTGTGATCTAGTGTCCTTGTTCAAGGCACAATGTATGCAAATGAATGTAGTCAATTAGCCTGGACATATATAAGCAGAAATAAACACAATGGTCAGTGGTTACTCAGGAAACTGAGATTTAAGGATCAAGATTCAAAGCCAGCCAGGAAGTTTGTGAGACTCATTTCCAATTAATCAGAGAGAAGCTAGAAGAGGAGCTGTGGTGCAAGTGGTATAAAGCACTAGCCTTGAGCAAAAGATGCTCAGGGAAACCACTCAGGCACTGAGTTCAAGCCCTAGGACTAGTACACGTACAAAAAAATTACAGTAGTGTATTTGTAGTATTTGAAGTGACACCTGATCATCAGACCTTGTACCACAGTTTGTCAGTCTAAATACATTAATATATTGGTGAAAAGGTGAAGGAATAGAAGCTTAAGCACAGATTGTAATCTATGTAACATTAGACATAAACATCATCACTCTTCATAGATCAACAATGTTATATGTGTCATGAAACTCAAAGTGAAATAACAAGTGGGACATTTGAACAGTGTTATCTATGATAAATAGGAGAGGAATGCAAAGGGACTTAGAGCTATCAACTCCTGCCATGAAGACTTAGATTCCATTAGGGCACTTTTACATATTCAGAGTTGGTGAATGTAACCTTTCAGACTTATATGACCTGATTGTTTAAAAGGTTGCACATAAAATACCACTTCATTTGTAATAATGATATAAAATGCATGCTATATAGCTTTAAAATATGCACACTGAGAAAAGCCATATTTATTTTTTGTACAAAAACAAAAGAAGGAACAGATTTCTTTTGTTCTTTTACTTTTTTTGGAACTGAATGACTGAATTATTTGTGATTTTGTGATTAATGAAGACAATCTACGACTTCAGTGTCTATGATTGCATTACAGTACAATGGAGAAAAGTCACTAATGGCTACCTCTGAGGTCAGGACTGAGACCATAGCATTCAAATCTGTTTATTAATGAGCCCAGGACAGGGTTGTGATTCTAGGATGTTAAGCTTTGTTATCAGAATAAAATTTGAACTTGAAAAAAATCAAACCTCTTAAACACCAGACTGAGAATATCATCCTAATATATAGCCCCTGAAATAAATAAGTCTCTCCCAAATGCCTGGCATGTGTTTGGAGAACAGAACTTAATCAGAGAAACTGCCAGTCTTTCATCAATTGCAAGAGGAAAATAGGTTATTCAAGATGCTGAAAAGAATTACTGCAAATATATGTGCACTTTTGGTCATTGCTTTTTGATGAAGAAAATATTGTGCATAATAACTCAAGAATGTATTTAACATAAATTATATTTGCATGAATTATGTTTATTCATATGGTCAGATACATAATGGCTTGCTAGATAAATGGCTGATTAGTCTTATAATCAGCCAAGAGGGACCTGCTTCACAAAACTCTCTCTTGGGGGTCAGTTGACTTTTGGGATATTTTTCATTTGCCTTTGAACAGTGAAGCAATACAAGATTTGGGCACTCAGAATGCCTCCATCAGTGAGTGGCTCTGGAAATGTAGCTTTTTCTCCTATCTTAGAATACCTGCAATTTTTTTTTGACAATGGCTCATGATAATCTCCAAAGTTCCAAAGAAGCACAACCCAGTGGTCAATAGAAAACCAGTCCAATGAAAGACAAACATTCCTCAAGAGAAACATCTCCAAGGCTACCATGATAGCTTGCTTCAATAGAACAAGGAAAAAGAGAACATTCTGATGAGGACACAGAGTCACTGCCTATATGTCAGCATTTCAAACCACTGGGCTTTGATGATGAGACCTCTGCTTCCATCTGAGACTCAGAATGACTGGGTGAGATGAGCAACAACATTTTACTATCAAAAAGACAATGGTGGAATTCTTCCCTATTGTTAGCCTTACTCTGTGGAAATTAGCTCTATCTTGTCTCAAATATTGTCCTAAATTTTTACAGCTATATCTTTCTTCAAAGTGGTAGCACCTATCCAATTCTGAAGGCAGGGCTGTATGCTCATTTTAGGCTTTTTCGGTTTGTCTTATTTTGGTTCCTCATGTTGTAAATGCTTGGAAATTATCACAAAGGATTCCTCTATATTCCTTATTTATTTTTTTTCCTCATTCAGTTCTGGGGCTTGAATTCAGGGACCTGGTTATGTGCCTGAGCTGTTTATGCTCAAGGCATGTACTCCACCACTTGAACCACAGCCCCACTCATAACCTCTTGGTGGTTAAATGGAGATAAGAGTGTCTGACACAGACTTTCCTGCTCTATCTGGCTTTGAACTGCAAACCTCAGATGGCTGCCTCTTAAGTAATTAGAATTACAGGTGTGAACTACAAATACTGGGCTCTTTTTCTCTGGATGCTAAAAATAATTTTCAGTATATATTTGACATTCAACTCCTGATGAATTTTAAAACAATGTACAATATAATTCATAATACAAGTTAATTAATTGTATGTGTGTACCATCATCTCTATTATTTATTTACTACATGTAAATTTAGATATCTATCAGACTCCATTCTTGCCATTTTATCTAAAATATTTACAGAAAAGGAAATAAAGATTATGTTGTGGTAAAATAAAAGAGTAAGAATATGGTGCTTATGTTGTACTGTATTTGGAACTGAACACAGAGCTTTGCTAGGCATGTGCTCAGTCTCTTGAGTCACAAACTATCCCTGGTACACACTTTTAATCCACTATAGAATATAGTACTTAGGGCCCAGTGCCAGTGGCTCACATCTGTAATCCTAGCTACTCAGCTGGCTGAGATTTGAGGATCATTATTCAAAGCCAGTCCAGGCACACATGTCTATGAGACTGTTATCTCCAATTAACCACCAGAAAACTGGAAGTGGTGCTATGGCTCAAGGGGTAGAACTCTAGCCTTGAGCTGAAGAGGTCAGGGACAGGATCCAGGCTCAGAGTTCAAGCCCCATGACCAGCTCTAGGATATAAAACAAGAGGTTGATCTTTGTGATTGTTGTTCTTAAGTCTTATGTCAAGTTATTGAAATTCTCTTTTTCCCCTTATGGCTAATTTCATGTGGTTACTTTATTACCTGTCATATAGTATATACATTTATTTGTTAATTGAAATAAGGAAGGGAAAGGGGGAAACAAGATGATTGAGAGGGGATGGGAGAAAGTGTATCAAAGTTCAAGAAGTAATGTACCCACTACCTGGTGAATGCAACTGTAACCACTCTATACATTTCCTGGACAATAAAATACAATTTAAAAAAAAGAATATAGTACACAGGACTTTCAAGGAGACAATTTGAGCTCAATATTATTCCATTGGAACTTTAGATCTGTGGTAGGTCAGTATTGAATATTATCTTCAAAATAATTTGTAGATTAGAAACAATTAATATAGATATGTAGTGGTTAATTATAACATGGAAAGTTAATACAGTAAAGCCTCTAGCAAAAGAGCACAATAATTAAGGTAGAGAAATTACAATCAAGTAGAATTTTTACCTTTCTCTCATTTATTTAGGAATAGTCAATTATTTCAGATATTAAATTATTAATTTTCTGAAAGATAAGGATGACTTTTCCTTATTAAGAGTATTTCTTCAAAATATAAGTTCATTGTGTTGTAGGTAATATATACTAGCCCTTGTAAAGTTGATTAGTCTTAAGTTAAAAATCATTGCTTTAAATAGTATAGGAATTACTAGATTTCTACTTTTTGACTTTTTTTTTCATTTTAGGCATGAGGTTCATCGATATATACATCTGAGATATAATGTTACCTATTGAATATAGAAGATATATCCAGGTACATATTTTGAATATTTAATTCTACCTACTGACATTTTAAAACTACACAAAACCTTGATTCAATCTTTAGAGTTGTAATAGGAGTTGTGCCCAAGTAAGAAGTGTCAACAATATAATTTATTTCAATATAAGCTTATTCAATGGAATAGAGAAATGACAAAAATACTTCCTATCTTCCAGAAGTCTCACTGAGAAATTAAAACCAAAATGTTACAATCTAACAGTATCTTTCATTGATCACTAACACACTCATTCTGCCATCCATTTTGCTAAGCTTGGTTGAAACAAAGCCCTGCCTGGAAGTTGGGGAAATGTATAACTTTACTAATTGTGATTGGCCGCCTAATTAATTGGTAAGAGGGCAGAAGTAGGGTAGATAGCTCAATGCCCATGATTGGTCTAAACTGAATCTGGCATTGACTCCACAGGATACACTGAAAGTTTAATTAATGGATTTTGGATGCTTTTATAAAAAGAATTCATAATTTGTGTACTTCATTATATAGAGGATTGAGAAAATCTGTACATATGACCTTCTAACTACTGGGAATTCATAGTAATGGAAATGGCTAAAAGAAGCCACATTTTGACTGGTAATTATAAACTAACCATATTAGTATTTGCTTTTTAAAATTAAGCATTTTTTATTTACAGTTTCTGACATATTTTTTTTTCCCTTGGCCAGTACTGGGGCTTGAAGACAGGGCCTGGAAGCTGTCCATGAGCCACTCTGTGCTCAATACTAGCAGTCTATCACTTTTTTTTTTGAGTGGTTTATTGGAGATAAGAATCTCACAGACTTTCCAGGCTGGCTCTGAACTGCTGTTCTCAGATCTCAGCTGACTGAGTAACTAAGATTAGGTGTGAGCCATTGGTGCCTGGCACAATATGTATTTTATAAATGAGTACCTTGTAACTGAGTGTAAAAACCAATTCTTCCCAAACTGCAATGGAAATTTCCTTAGATAAATTTATGACTATATCTTTGAAAGATATGATCTTCCAATTTCTAATGGCTTAATAGACATTTATATCAAATTTATTCATTTTTAGCATCACACAGAAAAAAAAACAAGGTTGGATATTTTTTTTAGTGAGATAAGCTGTTGCTTCATTAATCCTAGCAGATACAATTACTAATAAAATTATTCATGTGCTCTGGTTACTAAAAATAACTCTTAACAATGTATCCCAAAAAAGATGAAAAAAAAAAAAAGATTCTCTGGAAAAACAGAATCTGGAGTCAGCTATGTTTGAGAGATACTTTATAGATAAAGATTCAAAGAGCATGTTACTGTGAACCTATATCCAGACACACAAATTGTCCAAAAGCATGAATATCTGTTTCAGTAACTGAAAAAAAGTGAAAAACAAAGACATGAAATTTGGATCATTTTAGGGACAATGACAAAATTATCACCATTATTGACAATTAAGGGAATATATTCAGGCATGCTCATGTATTGGAAATGCACTCTTGGCTGGTTGTTCTATCATTTGATACCAACATTATAATTGGAAATATGCATCAAACATATTTATTAAGCATTTTTGATCAATTTAGTATAAAAATATTGATGCGAATCTACATGCAGCAAAGTTTGGAATTTACTTGAGATATATTAAAATTATGTGATTGAATAGAACAAATTCCTATTTCTATGTTGCTGATGTATAATTTCTAATTCTTGAAACTGGAAGTTTTTAAAAGATGCGTAAAGATTATGACCGATGAGGGAAACCAAAGGCCAGAAATAGTTCACACTTTCAATCGAAACATACAAAGAATCTGCACTGTGACAACTTATCTCAAAAACAGGCTAATCAAACCAGAACAAAAGACACAAAATAATTTTGAAAATTGATTGACATCATTTTGATCTAAATCTTCTTGTTTATTCAGAAATCCTTCTCTCATCACTCTGTTTCTATATCCTCTTTCTCTCTGTCTCTGTCTCTGTCTCTGTCTCTATCTTTCTCTCTCCCTGTCTCTTGCTGTCTTTCTCTTTGTCTCTGTCTCTGTCTTTCTTGCTCTCCTGGTTTCTCTCTCTCTCCATGGTCTTATATTCACTTCAAGTTTTGCCACTTTTTTCCCCAGGAAATATAAACTAAGGAGAAATTAGTCAACACCATAATTTTTAGCAATCAATACTTTGACCCTCACAAAGATTATTGATATAGTATTTTAAAAATTAGATGAAAATAAGTATTTGCAATCAGGTGAGCAAAGCCGAAGGAAGCAAAAACAAAGAATAGTTCAGAAGACCTTTGAAGGCATTATTATTCAGCTGACAAAGATGAACTTGGTGCTTAAATTTGCTGCAACCAAAGACAAGAGCTAACTCATTATTTGAAGAAACCACTTGAAGTGAATGGACATTCACAGAAATATCAAGCTAATGTCAAAAGATGCCAATTTTAACATAATGGAATACTGCTTTACTTTCTTTGTCTTAAATAAGTTACTTATAATTTTTATTATTGTAATATTCATTGTTCTAAAACAATATACCCTTAAATGTGGGATTATTATAAGTCTAAAGGGACAGGTTAAAAGTAGTTATAAGCTATTACCATTACTTTAAAGTAAATGGTGAGAAGAAAGGCTCATTAAGAAAGATGGCAATATTTACAGATTTGGATTAAGACAGATCATAAAGAAAATGTGACATGATGGTCTGAATAGACAGGGACAGTGATGGTATCCCAGGAGAGTCAAAGGCAGAATACAAATGGAGAGCAGTCATTTGTGTCTGCTTTAAAAAACAAAAAGTATTTCTAAACAAAAGGTATAATATTTTTGGGGTCTCTTATTTCTCATGGTGGTTCTCTTATGAAAAATCAAATTTAGGAATGTGACAGACAACATTAATAACCTAACTAAATTCAAGATCAATTCAATAGAGTATAAATATAAGGATGATATAAATAACACCAATGGGCATTTTTTGTGGAATAACATAAAGGCAGTATCACTAAAGAGTTTTTACATCAAGGATAGCATTGCAGGAAATGGATACACCACTCAAGTGGTAGAGCACCAAGCAGTGATCAGGAAAGCCTGGAGAGAAAGTATAAGGCCCCTGTCCTGTACTTGCAGAATCCCCCATTCCAGACCCCTTCCCCCCACATACATCATAAATGAAGAAAGAACATTAAAAAGAATGCCACAACAATACAAACACTATTTTATTTAATCATATCTTGAACTTGAAAAATGATTCTCAAATGTAAAGGAATATTTATCAACTAGATTATTTGACTTACACTGGACATTAATTTTTATGGCTATATCTTTGGGAACAAATACTGTAATAGCATCTCATTGTTTTTCTCTCAATGGAAATACATTGTAAAAGAGTGTATTCACTGCTAGATAACCAATCTTTTAAAATACTTAAGCTTATAGTCGTATTTCAAGTCTCCTTAGCAATATAGAGCTCCTGGGTCTCTGGGAGGGGGCACAGATGGAGAACACAACTGTCCTTGTAGAGTATTTTGTGGAGGAGCTGCAGAGTATGTGTGGGAGAGAACAGAGGTCTCCTAGCATCCTGGTAACTATGAAGAAAAAAAGTCCATTAAGAATGTTTGGCTCATTGAGAATGTTTCTCCTGGGAGCTAGGCTTCATGGCTCATGCCTATAATCCTAGCTACTTAGAAAGCTGAAGTCTGAGGATCAAGGTTCAAAGTCAGCCCAGGAACAAAAGGACCAGAGACTCTTATCTCCAATTAACCTCTAGAAAAGGGGAAGTGGGGCTTGGTTCAAGGGTAGGGCAGTAGCCTTGAGCTGAAGAGCTCAAGGACATCGCCTGGGTTCGTGTTCAAGCCCCTTGACCAACAACAAAATAAATAAATAAAAAATAAAAAAAAACGAATGCTTCTCCTGGGCTGGGAGTTTGGCCTAGTGGGAAAGTGCTTGTCAAGCATGCACAGAGCTGTAGGTTCCATTCCTCAGTACCACATACAGAGGAAGAACAAAAGCTGGAAGTGGTGCTGCAGCTAAAGTGGTAAGAGCACTAGCCTTGAGAAAGCCCAAGGACAGTGCCCAGGCCGAGTTCAAGCCCAGGACTAGGAAAAAAAATAAAAACATTTCTCCAATCTTGTAAACAGATTCATATATCTTTTTCATGATATAAGAATCAGTGAGTTCTTGTTTTTGTTTTTCCCAAATCTCCTAAAATTTGTTTTACATTTAGTTTCATTTTGTTATAGTTACACAAATGAGGTAATGAGAACATGTCCTGTCCAGCAGCATTGTTACCTCCACCCTTGTTTTTCTCCCACTTTCCCATCCCACGTCTCACCACCCCTCCAAAAAAAAAAAAGTTGTGAAGTTCATTTCCAACCTAGTACCTTATGATTATTGCTATTACAGCAGTTGACCTTTTGTCCTTGTTTTACTATTTTTTCATTGCCCTTCTCCTTCAGTTAGTGCTCTAGCACATAAGTCACAGCTTTGCTTTTGGCTTCTTTGGTGCTTAGTTATAAATAAGAATCTGACAGCCTTTTGGCTGGCCTTGAACAGAGATCCCAAGTAATTTGGATTACAGGCATGAGACAGACAATAGTGCCCAACAATTTTTATTTATATCAGCTATATCTGAACTAGTTAGAGATCATAGTTTTAAAACATCTAGAAGAGGGGCTGTAGCTCAAATAGTAGAGAGCCAGCCTTAAGTACAACCTTAAGTAAAAGAGGCTAAGGGATATCACCTATGCCCTGAGTTCAATCCCCAGTACCAACACCAAAATAAAAAAAAGAAAGTGGGGGGCGGCAGGAGCAAAGCCTAGCATGCACGAAGCCCTGGATTAGATTCCTCTGTACCACGCACTCAGAAAAAGCGAAAAGTGATGCTGTGGCTCAAATAGCAGGGTGCTACTCTTGAGCAAAAAGTGTTCAAGGACACTAGTGTCTCATGCCTGCAGTTTTACTCATTATGCTGGGTAAATCTCTGTTCAAAGCCAGCTAAAAGGCAATCAGACTCTTATTTGCAATTAAGCACCCAAAAAAAGCGAAAAGCAGAGCTGTGACCTAAGTGGTAGAGCACTAGCCTTGAGCACAAAAACTTAAGGACAGTGATTGGGCCCTGAGTTCAAGCCCCAGTACTGTCATACACACACATACACACACACACACACACACACACACACACACACACACAATATCCTATACTTAAAATATAACCAAATACAACACAGTGGGAGGTAATTCAATACAAGCACCACTGTAATAATTTTCTAAAACTATTGTCAAAAATACACTATCCTGGGCCAGGAATGTAGCCTAGTGGTAGTATGCTTGCCTAGCATGCACTAAGCCATAGGTTTGATTCCTTGGTTACCACATACACAGAAAAGGCCAGAAGTGTTATGGCTCATGTGGTAGAGTCCTAGCCTTGAGAAAGCCAAAGGACAGTGCCCTGAATTCAAGTCCCAGGTCACACAAAAGTAGCACACACACACACACACACACACACACACACACACACATGCACACACAAAACACCACTATCATCACTAGATTGGTCTTAAAATATGACAGAGTAGATAAACTACAATTACTTAATACTGAATTATAGACAAATGTTCAAATGCTAACTGGATTGATCAATACAGATTAATAGTAAGCATTTAAAAACTCAGTAAATCAATCATTTAAAGACTTACATCAGTTAGATTATTTAGGTGAATGTGCAACAACGGTCAAAGTAATTAATGTCCAACACCTGGCTCTATATACATTAAGCATTCACTTAGAGTGTAATGGAATTTAATTTCCTCTATTTTAGTCTGGAAATTACTGAGTACAAAGCAGTATTTTTAGGAGATCATTTGGAGAGCTAAAAAGGGTGATTAGTGGAATGGTTTGAGAAGAAAAAAGATTGAGAGAAAAAGTACTGTGTTAATATAGTAAAAAAAAATAGAAGAATAGGTATTAACTTTGAAGGCTATTTTCTTTTTGTCACTGAAATTGCTGAATCTGAGTTCCCTATAAAAAGTATGTAGCATAATCATATTATCATTGAGGGGGAAAACAGATTGTACTTTAGTTCTTTGTCCAATTGGCATATCCTATGTAGCCAATAACACCACCCAGGTCTACCCAACATCCACTTCTTAGATGTTCATTTATCTTGTTTCTCTCTTGTCAAGCAAACCAAAGCTAACTCTTATCATATTCTACTATATGGTCATACTCAATTGTCTCATAGAATTCTGTTGTGAGATAGTGTTTATTCTACTGTCAAAGAAGAATTTTCAGAGGTCTCAAACAGCTCTAACTTTTTTTTGCATATATCTGCATATGAGAAGAACCACAGTAGGGCGTGTCCCAGTTACTTATATCCTCCCCAAGGATCAGGCCTGCCAAGTTAATACAGGGCCCTTTAAGTAGCTTGTAGGCAGTCTGGAGAAAGCCTGTATCAATATAATCCTGTGAGGGCCTTTCTAGTCTTTAATGCACAGTTTGGAGAGTCAGGCCCAAGGAATAGAAGACTATATGGTTGGCTGCACCACACATTAAAATGGCAAAGCTCTTTCTTGTAATATTTGGCCCAGATCATGACTTTAAATTTTCATGATAGCTCCACTTACAGGCAGAATATCTTTGGGTTATATTTTTAATATTAAGGAAGGAAAGAAGTCACGGTGACAATTTCATATTAAGTATAAGATGCAAATAATGTTACATGCATGTGCATATGTAAAGCATAAGCTAGAATCACTATCTCATAAATTGTCATTTAACAAATTGTAATAAGGTATATATATATGTATATATATACATATATAGATGCAATCTTAGATGAGAAAACACCACTGAAAATAATTCTAGTAACTTCCATTATAGCAAATCTTTTTACTATCTCTATATTCCAAAAATAATATTTTTTCAGAAATACTTATATGATGTATCAGAGACTCGTATATAATGTTTGTTAACTTTAAACTACTAAGTAAACGTACCTCAGTTTAATTATTGTTTATAAGTAATCAGGTGAAGAATCAAACAGGTTTGTTGCCCTGTGATGAAAAACTTCAACAATATTGTATTGTTGAAATTATTGTACTTTCAAACAGAATTTACTCTAGTTTTTTTCTGAAGTTTCTCTTATATGTATACACAGGAAAATAAAGTTTAAAAGTATGTTACATATCATTCAGACCATAAGATTCTATTTTTCCTAGGGTTTTAATGATCACATTAAACATTATGGCAAGCCAAAGAATCTCTGTAAATTACACACACATTTATTTGCACATTATCTTATAACCCATTAAAATATGTACTCATGGGGCCGGGAGTTTGGCTTAGTGGTTAAAGTGCTTGCCTAGCATGCACGAAGACCCTAGTTCGATTCCTTGGTACCACATATATAGAAAAAGCTGGAAGTGGTGCTGAGGCTCAAGTGGTAGAGTTCTAGCCTTGAGAAAGTCCAAGGACAGTGCTCAGGCCCTGAGCTCAAGCCCAGGACTGCCCCCCCCCCAAAAAAAATGTACTCATATACACACACATCTTAAAGCAAGCTAATACATTGTTCCTACTACATATGACTTACAACAGTGTTTTCTTAAACTTTAATGAGCAAATAAACTAAATATCTTTTAAAAATGTAGATTTTAGGGGCCCTGAGTGTGGCCTAGTGGTAAAGTACTTGCCTAGCATGAATGTAGCCCTGGGTTCAATTCCTCAGTACTACATACACAGAAAAGGCTGGAAATGGTGCTGTGGCTAAAGTGGTAGAGCACCAGCCTTCAGAATTCCCAAGGACAGTGCCAAGGCCCTCAGTTCAAGTCCCAGGACTGGAAAAAATGTAGATTTTAATTAAACAGGCCCACGGTACACCTCAGGTTCTGATTTCTCACAAATTCAGAGAAGATTTAGGATTTCTCATGAAATACACTTTTGGGGGGGGGGCGTTCATGGGGCTTGAATTCCACCTAGGCACTGTCCCTGAGCTCTTCAGTTCAAGGCTACCTCCTGGAGCCAAACTCCACTTCTCATTTTCTAGAGGTTTATTGGAGGTAAGAGTCTCAGGTACTTTTGTGCCTGGACTGGCTTTGAATTTTGATCCTCAGACCTCAGCCTCCTCAGTGGCAAGGCCATCAGGCCCAGTTGAAATACACTTTCTATGGAAAGACTCTGGAATGAATGTTTC
This sequence comes from Megascapheus bottae, assembly GCF_031878675.1. Classification (NCBI taxonomy): domain Eukaryota; kingdom Metazoa; phylum Chordata; class Mammalia; order Rodentia; family Geomyidae; genus Megascapheus; species Megascapheus bottae. The sequence goes on along the minus strand of NC_143513.1, from coordinate 58,060,882 downwards.
CTAATCTTAACTAATTCTAAATTAGAGAAGTTGGTAGGGATACACATTTTTATGACCTGACAATAGTAACAGTGTATACCAAATTGAATCAGTCACAAATATTCAAGCTAGAGAATTATTATGAAATAATGAAACTTTAAAATTTTAGTAAGAGCTCAAAAAATATGGCCCCAATCACTACCAAAATTGGAAAGCACAGTTGAAGTCTGGCAAAATTAATTAAATTTCCACTCATTCCTTAATGTCTCATTGTTTCCAAGAATCTTCATTAAGCTCAGAACTTTGCTTTGGCCACTAAGAAAGATAAATTCACCATTAGAGGATCAAATACTTTTTAAGTATTGCTTACTAATATATTTCCACTCAAAACTTTGCTCCCCTCCTAATTCTATGCAGAAGCACTTAAATTAAATCTTATAAATGGCAGAAGAAAGCAAAATTGCACAGAAACAAACACAAAAATTTGCTGTTTAAATATTCTACTTTTTGTCAGACACTGTGGTAGAAACACATATGTTCATTTCTCATTGTGTAACATGGACAAATAAGATAATTTGTCCCCCAAATAATCGTATTCTAGCTATAAACATGACAGGGGTGGATGGAGTCTTTTTCTTTTCTTTTCTTTTTCTTGTATTTTATTGTCAGGTTGGTGTACAAAGGGGTTGCATTTGCATTTTTCAGGCAGTGGGTACATTACTTCTTGAAAATTCATACCCCTTCCCATGGTTTTCTCCTACTTCCTTCACCCCAACTCCCTCTCAATCATCTTGTTTTTCACCTTTCCTTCTGTATTTCAAATAAACAAATAAATGTATATACTGTGGATTTTGTGGTGGCAAGGGAAAAATAACTTAGTGGGAACATGGTGGAGCTCTCTGTACTCTTTTACCCTAGGTAGCAGAGAAGAAGCAGAGCAAGGCACACAGGCAGAAAAAAAATAGACATATTTAGGGAAGAGTGAATATTTGATTATTTTTGAGAGTAGTTAAAAATAGGGAGACTAATAAGATGCATGACAGGAGGAGGAGATTTTAGAAAAATAGCTCAGACTCACAGATGCCAAGTAAGTTTTTAACTGTCAACACAAGAGAATGTATAATGAGAGAAAAATGTTGGTTCAAGGAAACAAGGAAATATAAACTGATAGGAAAAACATAGAAAGTTTGGGTCAGAATTTTTTTTTAATCATCAAATTTCTGAGAGCATGGATTGGAGCATTGCCTAGTAATTGTCAAATCCTTTAGTACTGAAAATGCCTAGATTATAGGAGATGGAGAACAACAGACTCAAGTATTCAAGAAAAGACCATTCAGACAAATATTCTTCTAGTGGGTAGGGGAGGGGAAATTTTTGAACAGCAAATGATGTTCATAGAAGAGTAAATTAGTACATCCCACAGATGGAATGCTACCAAGAAGGAAATATAGAGTTGAGTAAATTTAAGTATTAATCTTGACTTAGTCACTTGCCAGAATATGATTCTAAACAGATTTATTTTTAGGTTACCTTGAAAGAAAAATTAAGTGTAAAGGAGCATAACGAAAATTGCTGAACAGAATGGCTATAGTGTAAGATGTAGGCTTCTTTCATAGTGCCAGTGGATAGCCTCACAAAATCTGACATGTCCCATGTAGTGATCAAAACATTAAGAAAATGACAAAATATATAAACAAAGTAAATCACTTACAAAAGCTTCTTCAAAAAGGAAAAGAACTCTAGTTAGAAGGTTAGCATGAATGATTTTTGTCCCAAATAATATAGGAGCTACTTGCTCAGAAGCCATATAAATATTTGGACAGTATATACTGCCAAATGTAAATAACCAGTTCCTGAAATTCTATTGTTTGCTGTCTACTCTGTGAAACAGAAACATTATCTGCTGCGAGTGTGCATTTCGTTTTCTAGGAGGAATACTTTATTGTGCTGAGCCATCAACTAACCCTGAATATATTTCTTAGGCCATTCCAGCAATCACTTAGACAAATGTTTATTTATAGAGGAGAAGGCTGTGAGTAAAGCCAATGAAATGATCACATGAACAAAATATAAAAGGAACTTGGGGTCGGGATGGCTAGAAAGCAAGGTGTTAGATGCAGAGGTGACAGAAGTACCAGAAGGGTATATGATAAAGGGAAATTCTGAACTATCCTCCAAGAGAAAATATCTATTTTATTTTCCTTTAGTTCAACACTTTTGAATAGATATAATTGATAGCTTTTTGTTTAAGAATGTCAAATGCATCTTATTTTCACAAAAAATATGTATAATAGTAAATAAGATTTAAGAGGTTAATGTATGTCCAATGGAAATTTTATTGGCTGGTTTACAGATAGCTCTTAACTATTTAAAACTGACAATATAATAAAAAAGATGATCATAATATTTCTGCATAGATTTCACTTTAAACATGTTCTGTTTTCACTAAAAGGTTTTTATAAGTGTGAAAATCTTCACTTTATTAATTACCAAAAATTAACCAATTATTGAAAAAGTTCAGTCTTAATGTATCTAAATGTTTCATAATATAATTAATGTTCTTCAGATTTGTACTAATCTATTTTAACTATCTAAGGAAAGGAAAAAATTCAATATGGCTCTATTATTAGTCTTTTATGAAAAACAGTTGCTAACTTTTAACTATAATTAGATTATTCTTTTAGTCCATAGTATCAACAAGTGGAATAAATATGATGAGAGTAAAACTGTCACATGTAGAGAATTATAACAATTATAATCATGGTCTTCCCTTTTTTAGAAAATTTGTGTTGGCCTTAGTAATTTCTAAAATCGGATACAAAGTTCAAATTTGGGTAGAATGGTAATCACAGGTTTGAACAGGTTTTGGCAAATAATATAAAGTGGAGATGTTTAATAATGAGTTCACTCATCCTGAAAATGAGTTCAGTTAAAGTGGGAGATTCTATTCATTTTAAGAATGCCTTTCCCAGGCCAAGAGAATGGTTTAGTAGTAGAGTGTTTGCCTAGCATGCATGAAGCCCTGGATTCCATTCCTCAGTACCATATACACAGAAAATGCCAGAAGTGGTGCTGTGGCTCAAGTGGTAGAATGCTTGCCTTCAGCTACCGAGAGTCTCAGGAACACTGTGCAGGCCCTGAGTTCAAGTGCCAGGACCAGTAAAAAAAAAAAAAAAAAACTAAACTGCGTTTCCCCATCTTTACCCTTGGGAGTCTCACTCTCTATTCTTTCATCCATCAGAACTCATTTCAAGTTTTATTCTTTTCTCCATTGTATTTAATCTTTTCATCTTCATTGTCTCCTCCTACTTAGACCTTCCTCAATTTGGATTTTCTCTTAAGCCATAATCCCACCATATCAAAACATTTCTCCAAAGAGTACTATTGATTACGTGTCATTTCTACATGTACCTTCTCAATTATCATTCGAGTCACTATGACAGAGTATATTCTGTTCTGTTGAAAATACTCTTGCCAACCTTCATAACTTTCTTCCTGTTTCTCTCAAGCATTCACAACCACACTTCAGCCTGTGAGATTGTTAAACATCTTAGATGTGTACCTTTCCTTCAGTGTGCTTACCAAGATGTAGAAGAGAGATAAAGTTAAGAGGTAGAGCACAAACAGATGTTTAGGAGAGTGAAAATATAAGGTAAAATCTTATAATTATATTTTTGGCTAAAAACATGGAAGGAAAGACAGCAAGAATGAACCCTAATGTAAACTATAGACTCTGTGTCACAATAGTTCGTAAACATATTTCATCAGCAATAAGAAATATACCACTTTGGAGGGGATGTTGGTAATGTAAGGCTATGGATGTAGTCAATACAAAATGCCTGCCTTAATCAGGAATTTATTACATATTATTTTGGCCAACTAGGGTAAAAAATTAGCAAATATCCAAAAAATTAAATACAAAATAATCTATATTTCCTATGCAAATATTGTGCTACTCAGTTGATGCAGAGAGTACTCTAGGCCGATCCCATGATATTATCAATTGTATTTCAATCATTGTGTGATTTTTTGAGTATTTCATTGATCTTAATTTTGTAATAATATATTATGATGTCCAAAAAATAAATAAAAGTTATGATAATCCTCCAAACCAAAAATAACACGTAAGTTGCTTAATTAAAGTGTGAAAGTAAAATTTAAGATGTGCTAAAAGGTGGCATAATTTCAGTGGAGAACTATGAACACAGTATTGAAATCCTCATGCCCTGAGTGTTTACAACATTTCTTTAATAGGAACATTATGCCTGTGAATAGCCAGTGTCTAGTGCATATGGAAAATTCCTGTAGCACTACTATATCAGTTTGGTTATGAACTTAAAATTAAGCTAAAAAGAAAAATACTGAGAAACTATGTGTACCAATAGATTTTTTTCTTTTAAATCTTTGCTTTGAGTAAACAATTTCCACTAACATATTTTCCAGTAAATTGATTAAAACTGTCTTTACGGTTTACACATTTTTTTTAGTTCCAAGTTACTCATTTTTCATCTTCATAATATGAACTTCTCCAACGTAGGTGGTTATTCATCATTTTCCTTCAAAGTTTTCTGAGCATTACAATAGCATATGCTCAATAAACATGAGCTTAATAGAGTTGAATTTGTATAGGATTAATTTCAAAAACATGTGTTGGATCTTGTATAGAAATACAGATCAAAAGAAGAATTAATTAATGTGGACTACACTGGTTAAAAAAACGTAGATTTGTATAATAGTGATTGAGTTGCCTTTGGATAAACTCTATTTGATAAATAGGACAAACATGAGTAGGTTACAAATAGATAAGAAAAAAATGTAATATGGCATAGTTGAGAGTACTCAATATTTTGCTAGCTATTACTGGTTAAAATTCAAAAATGTTAAGTAGCCTGGGCTTTCTTTGTCATTATTTTTTGAGGATGGTGGCTGGATTTGAAGGCTAAACTCCACAATATTGCCAATTATCTTATAATTTTTTTCTTAAGACAAAAAAAGAGGAGAGCTAGTTGGATGGAAATTGTGACTCAAAGAATAGAAGTTGAGAAATATGGCTGTAATAAAAATTTCACAATGTTCTGTGCCAGAAAATGTGAGTGAAATTCTACCTTGAAATCATTAACTTGTTATTTTATTTTCTATATTATCTATATTTTTATGCATTTATTTAAATTACATATTAATATGCAAAATATGACCAATTGAAGGTAAATTGCTGTTACTTTTGTATATATTATACAACACATGATTAGCATATAAATAATTATGATATCAATAAGTGGTATACACTCCATTGACTAAAGATTTAAAGCATATAGGCTCAAGTTTAAGTTTCAAAGTCAATGTTCCATGACAAGCTTTGTGAATTAAAAAATGAAAAGTTCAACTATTTGCAAATATCCTTTGACGTGAATATTTTGCTCAATGGATCATGCTAGTGATAATTTTTCACTATATAATTTGTTCATTCTGTGCATGGTAAATAAAATTCATGTTCCTAATGAACTTTTCAAATGTTTCACTTTGATGATATTCACAAGAATGAATTGCAAATAGCATTCAAGAAAAAATTAATTCAGCCAAATTATTTTGCACAATAGGTCACCAAAATGCATGTGTTTGTATTTTTATGTGTAAATAAACAGTGAATACTTCAAGGTAAAATGACTTGTTTTCCATGGCTTTTGGCTATGCAAATGAACGATGGACAGAAGAATAACTAGTATAGAATATAGATTTTCGAAAGGAATGTGCATTTTCTAAAGTAAGGTTGGGAAGCATAAAAAGAACTATTGAGTGGACTGTTATTAGGTAATTCAGATTATGTTTCATATGTATAAAGACTATTACTAAGAGCTCTTCACAAATAACTCTAAACGTGAAAGGAAAAAATACAAGGTATCCTAATAGGCTCCATAAATTCACAATATTACCACATACATATTCTAGTGCATGTATCAATTTATTTGATGAAAAATATATTAACAACAAACTAGATTACTAAATAAATAATCCTTTCATCAGGTCCTGATTTCTGCCATACTAATAATGCTTGGTGAATCATCAAGGGGAGTAAATTATTCATTATAAATTTCAAAGAGGAGCTTCCATTGAGAAAGCTCTGCTCCTGGTCCTCTGTAGAGTCAACATCAATAGAACTCACAGCGATCTCAAATATTGTGATAAAATACAAGGCAAGAGTCAATCACTCTTGATAGGTCACTAGAACCAACTGAGCCACAGGAGCCATAGCCTGGTTGAGAAATGTGTATAGAATATTTAACTACTCTTCTAAATTTTACTAAAAAAAGAAAAAGATGAATCAAGAAGTTGTGTTCAAATGTCAGTCTAGGCTTTAAAATCCAAAGCCTTTATTCTGTCCAGAAGCATCTGGAAAGTTTTCTTTTATAAATAGTCCTAAATCAGGTCATACATATTATATGTTTAGGACACTAATGAAATCAGATGAACTGCACTTGAAATATTTTATTATGCTAAGTTCTCTTTCCTACTGAAGAATGATAGTACTAACATCTTTATTATTAATTATTATTATTTTTTCCACTTTTGGGGCTTGAACTCAGAACCTGAGCACTGTCCTTGGGCTTTTTCCTCAAGGTTAACTGAAGAGCTCATGGACTGCACCCAGGCCCATCAAGTCCCACGACCAAGAAAGAACAAAACAAATCAAAAACCAGTGAAATAGCAAATGTAATTGTAGTGCTTCACAAAATGTCATGTTTCTGTGACTTATCTATGTCTTATGTAAAGCATTAAAATGTACGGGGAGGTTTTTATAAAAAAAATGCTCCAAAATAAAAACATCATTACTGGGAGCTCTGTGTTTAGTCTTTTGAGGAACCATCATACTGCTTTCCACAGTGGTTTAACGAGTTTACACTCCCACCAACAGAGTAGTAGTGATCCCACCTGGCCACATCCCCGCCAGCATCTGTTGTTACCATATTTCTTGATCATGGCCATTCTAATTAGAGGGAGGTGGAATCTTAAATTTGTTTTGATTTGCATTTCTTTTATGGCCAGGGATGTGAAGCATTTCTTCATAGGTATATAGGCCATTCTTATTTCCTCTTCAGAGAAGTCTCTCTTTAAATCTTTAGCCCACCTTTTAATGGGATGGTTGTTTCTTTGAGGATTTGCTTTTGAGAGATTCAATTTTTTTTTTTAGGTCTAGGTATGTTTTAGATATGAGACCCTTGTCTTTTGTGCTACTGAAGATCTTCTCCCATTCTGTGGGCTATGTCCTTTGCCATACAGAAGCTCCCCAGTTTAATGCAGTCCCATTTGTCTAAACTCTATTTATCGTGTTTCTGGGTCTTTATTAAGAAAATTTCGACCTATGCCAAGGAGGCGTAGTATATCACCTATGCCTACTTGTAAGGTTTTCAGGGTATCTGCTTTTACCTCTAAACATATAGCTCCTTGTGACCCAGCAATCACACTCCTTGGCATTTACCCAAATGTCCAGAAACAAGGTCATACTAAAGCCACTAACACAACGATGTTTATTGCAGCATTATTTACCATAGCAACGACATGGAACCAACCCACATGCCCCTCACTAGATTGGATCAAAAAGATGTGGTACTTATACACAATGGAATTCCATGCTGCCATCTTTTGTAAGGAAATGGAAAGTCTTGGACAATATAATATTAAGTGAAGTAAGCCAGACCCAAAGGAACATAGGCTCAATGGTTTCCCTCATTTGTAATGAGTACACATCTAGGACTCTCTTAGCAGAGGATTCAATAGCTCAAAACCTAGGTACAGAAGGTCATATAGGATTAGACTAAATGAAATGAGCTCTAGGATTATGGAAACAAGACCTTTATCTTGTGTGGTTGTTGTTCTTAATGTACTGTTATTTCTCTTCCCTTTTTTTGCACTTGTGGTTAATCTCATATGGTTACTGTATCTGACTTTGTTACCTGGTATATTGTATATCTGTTTGTTTATTTAAAATAGGGAAGGGAAAGGGGGAAAACAAGATTATTGGGAGGTGAATGGTGGAGGGCAAAGGGGACAAAAACATGAGAAGGGTATCAATGTATGAGAAGTAATGTACCTACTATATGCTGAATGTAACTGTAACCCCTCTATACATTACCCTGACAATAAAAGTTAAAAAAAATTCATTACTGGTCAACTATCCTCCCATTGTAATTGAATGTGGATGCAATTCATTTATAATTTAAAGGAAGCAAGAAAATATTGCCCCTGTAATTTCTAATTCTGCTCCTGAGGGGTAATCATTTTCCCTCACTTTTCAGCTACAACTCTTGGCTGCTGGAAAGACACTAGAGCAAGAGTGTGACAAGGCAGAGTTCTGTCTCCTCCTCTTGAATAATGTAATGGGTTTGGATAACTATGCTTTTGTTGAGTGAATTAGTCACTTTTGCTCTTTAATTAGTAGATATTTTTTTAAAAATCCTACGTGTGGGGGGGAGAATGCCTCCAGTTGTCTTAACTATGATGCAATGTCCAATAACTATGTTAGAATTAATAGTAAACATATATTAAGTGATTTCAAGCAGAATTGCCTGTGGGGTTTTTTTTTGGTCCAAATTGGTATATAAAAATGCTACACATGCATTCAATATCTATTACATACTTAGTGTGTGTTGGTCATCAGGTAAAGAACTTTTGAAGGATATCATATTTAATCTCCATGCCATTCTATGAGGGAGGTTTGTGGATGTTCTAATCCTTATAAATTGAGAGCATGAGGAGAATGAGCAGATAATTTGCTTAGCATTAATTCTAGGGCTCTTAAAGCCCATAGTACAGAATATTTTTGCTAAGATTTTTGTAAAGAATTTCAAAGAGAAAGGAAATTCTTAAACATCATCATGACCCCCTCCAAAATGAAGCAGCCAGTAGGAAATTATGAAACATTAAAGAATTCTGGGAGATAGAATAAATATGGTCGATGTTTAATTGGAATGACCTATAATCCAGTAAACTCGTTTTTTAAGTTGATTTTTAATAGTTTTTTTTTTGCCAGTCGTGGGGCTTGAACTCAGGGCCTGGGCATTGAATATCAGTGAATACCTAAAAAATCTCATATTTACCACAAATAATGGCATTACATATTATTTGTATATAATTTTTATCAAAAAAATTACCTGTTTTTTTTTTTTTGCCAGTCCTGGGCTTGAGCTCAGGGCCTGAGCACTGTCCTTGGACTTTTCTCAAGGCTAGAGCTCTACCACTTGAGCTTCAGCACCACTTCCGGCTTTTTTCTATGTATGTGGTACCAAGGAATCGAACCCGGGTCTTCATGCATGCTAGGCAAGCACTTTAACCACTAGGCCAAACCCCCGGCCCCCAAAAAATTACCTGTTTTAAAACTATAATATGGTATTCATTATTTATTTTAAGAAATGTTGTAATGTATTCTATCATTTCTAATTAGAAAATACATACAAGAAACATACAAGAAGTAAAAAGTAAGTGTTGAGAATCTATTTTGGAATATTCTTTTTTTTTTTTTTTTTTTTGCCAGTCTTTGGGCTTGAGCTCAGGGCCTGAGCACTGTCCTTGGATTTTCTCAAGGCGAGGGCTCTACCACTTGAGCCTCAGTACCACTTCTGGCTTTTTTTCTATGTATGTGGTACAAAGGAATCGAACCCAGGTCTTCATGCATGCTAGGCAAGCACTTTAACCACTAGGCCAAACTCCTGGCCCTGGAATATTCTTAATAGAATAAGTCAATTCATTAGTTCACAAGGGAACAAATAAAAATTATATAAAAATACATGACTTATATATTTTAAAAAGTTTTGAGGAATATAGAAAAGACCCACGCTAAACAAAAACATAAATTTGCTCTGCTTATAAATTTGTGAACAATTCAGAACTACTATTAATCTCCAATACTAACTAGTACTACATCACCAAAACAATTCTCAATGATATTATAGTCCAAAGATACAAGTTTAATTCTAATGATAGAATGTGCACACACACACACAGACACATACACAGCATATTTATATAATTTTTAAATCAAGAAGCAGTGATTTTTCCCTAAAATATTGGCTCAGTCTATAATCTCCATTCATTTTCTCCATATATTATTAGCACTTTGCATCTAATGCCTCTTAAAATTCAAGAAAAGTGTACTGGTGCTTTATATGTATCAGGTTGTTTTCAATGTCATAAAGTAACAGAAACTTACTGTATATTTGATGATATGTAATTGAATTGAGAACATAAGAGGTAACAGAAAATCTACCAATTGCATCTGCATCTGATCATTAACCATCATCAGTTGATTGTGGGCTCCAAATGCCTCGATGGGGTCATAGAAAAATCACAGGTAATCTGATTGGAGGGGTTGGGTCATGACTTGTGCTTAGCAGTTGACTTTTGAATTGCCCCCATGCAACTTACTGCAAATGTGTTGTGAGGATGCTCATCACCAGAAGAGTGGCCACACACACACAATTTTGTTTCTGGAAGCAATTCCTAGATTAAACAAAGAGAATCAGGAGTTGGCTTTTTTTAACCCCAGTTTTAAGATTTACACTAATAATCTACATGATCATTTAAAAAATTAATTTGGGGGATCACTATCTTATAAGATTCAACACAAAGGAGACTATTCCAGCTTTGTCACACAGTATATATTGCATAGGTTTTAAGAAATAGGAGTAAATGGACTGTTGTGAACTTGAATACTTGAATCATAATGAATTAACTAATGACTAAAAAGTGTCCTGCTCTTTTTGATGGTACTCTCTTGTGAGTCTTTCAAGTTCTAAACTAGAATTAAGGACAATTGTCATAATATTTCTATAGATTTGAATGGCACTGCAATTGTTAGACTGTGGGATTATGTTTGTCCTTTAAATTAAATTATCTTCATTTAATTTGGAAAAAGCTTACCTCTAGATTTTAGTCCACTATATCTATACCAATGAACATAAATCCTACCATTCAATGAAATGTGAGAACCATCCCAACAAACTTTTTAACTGAACTTTCCTGGTATGCATTGCTATATTGCATTATTCCCACTAAAATGTATCTAAGTATATGGAGCTATACTCCCTAATATTAGGGAAAACCTGTTGAATTTTGCCATTTACATAAAAATCTACTCTATATACTCAAACATATAGTTTGCATTTTTATCTCTAGCAGCGAAGTGATTATTTATTGATAAATGACATGGAATGTCATTTTTCACCTAAGTAGTATTAGACATTTCAAAGATTTTGTCTGAAGGGCAAAAGGATTACAATGCATTTGAATAGACCATGTGACAACATATCCTTAGAGTTCAAGTATGATATGAAAGGATGATCCCCATTCATAAGACACACAGGGGAAATTATAACTATACTAGGAAAGAAGAAAAGCAAGGAGGGACGTAGTAAGGGTGTCAGGGAGTATTTGTAGTGGTTTGATGCATGTAAATATTACATCTTATAAATAATTCTTTTCAAATATATCTCTGAAGTTCAAGGGCTCTGTTTAAGAACTGGATTGTATATGCTTTACATGACTATATGCCGCTTTTTTTAAGCTTAGAGAAACATTAATTCAGACAGCAGAAATGGCTTCCAAAATATCCTGTGCCTTCTGTTTCTTATGAAGGAACATGTCACCTGATGCTGGCAGATGAGGACTACAGGGAAAATGATCAAGTTGTATTTTACTGTCAGAATCCAACAAACACATTTTCATCTAAATTATTTTGTCAACAGCCTTGTGGTACCCTTGCTAACCTTATTTGGCATCAGTGCATAATTAGATACACAGGGGTGTGACTCCAATTGAAGGTGTTGGCATTGTAGCACTCTGTGAAAATATTAACTATGAGGTTAACTCCAATTTTCTCTTCTTTAATTAAATGCACATGGTACTAATGAGGTAACCTACTGTTCCTTGATAGCACTAATTAGCTAAGAGGAGAGTACACTCTCACACTGCAATTTAAACCTAAAAATAAGGTTGAAATATGCTAATTGCAGGCAATTTAAAACAGTACAAGTTGAAGAACTAGTCATAATAAGAGAAAGTGACTGCTTTACAGCTAGGCAGCTGTAACTTTGGTTAAAATCAAAACAAGCCACACAATTTTTGGATCGCTATTTAACAAGGTCATAGTATCCTTAAAAAGAAGATGCTGGTTCATACTGTAACAAGGGAACAATAAACCAGACCATCACCACCAAGAACAAATTTAAAAAGCTCACAGACAGATGCTTACCCACAGAACACCAAAACCAAGTCATGTGAACTCCAAAGCTGCTCAGACACTATTTACATTTAATACTGAAAATGAAGTTCTATAAATGAGAAGCATCACTTTATCCTCTTTCATCCAAGTTGAATACAATATTCAAATTTATGCCCCCCAGATGAACTACAAATGCTGAGATGTTGAGAATTTGCATTCCCAGTTATGGTCAGGAAGGGAAAATATAGAGAGAGGAAGTCTCAGGCCTTGAGATTTTGTTGTTGTTGTTGGTCTGCGGCTTGAACTCTGGGCCTGGCCGCTGTGCCTGAGCATTTCAGCTCAAGGCTACTGACCTACCCCTTGAGCAACAGCACCATTTCCAGTTTTCTGGTGGTTCTTTAGTGCCCAGGCTGGCTTTGAATCGGGATCTTCAGATCTCAGCCTCCTGAGTCACCAGGATTACAGCCCTGAGCCACTGCTCCCAGTTTCAGCCTTGAGATTTTTGTGTGATATAAACAAAACTGTATGACAACATAGAAGATTGTCTACATAAATGCCATCTACAGATGGCCATACATCAAAAGGAGTTCATTAAAAGAAAGATTTTATGGGATTTCTTATACAGTTTTGGAGCTGTCTGATGAAAATATATTGAGGCTTCATTGTGAGAATATCTCTTTTTCTTAGCCTATCTGACTTAGCATCATGTCACTAAATCCAAGGATAACTGAAATGCAGAATCTTCTTTCTTTCTTTCTTTCTTTCTTTCCTTAAACATTCACCAAATGTGATTTTAACTGACCAATAGGGAGCTACTGGTGTTATAAATTTATAAATAAAGACAGTAAAGGACCTTATGCATCAAAACAGAGATTACTTAATACATTGATTGGTTCAAAGACTATTTTCTTCAAATTTCTGATACTCTAAAGCATATCTTTGTTTACTTGAGTACCAACTTTAATTAAACAAAATATTATACCATAGGAGAAATAAAGTACATTAAACAACCATTAATTTATCATTATAGGAAAGAGAGAGAGAGAGAGAGAGAGAGAGAGAGAGAGAGAGAGAGAGAGAGCAACAGAGAGCGACAGAGAGAGAGAGCAACAGAGAGCGACAGAGAGAGAGGGAGAAAGAGAGAGAGAGAGAGAGTTGTCCATGACTGTGGGGTTGTGTTACTTTCTCCTATCCTTATTTTGCATGCAACTTAAATATCACAATTAAACAATAAAAGGGGTTAAAGAAGCAGTAAAAATAAAGAGAAAAAAAAGCACAACTTGTGAGCAGGGAAGGTCAAGGGGGTATTAAGTTTACTGAAGAAAAATAACAGAAAGGCAAAGACTTTTAAATAACTCTCAGTGGACAACTCCGGGAGTTAAAAGTGTGTGAAAATACACTGAGCAACCATTAGCCAGTCATCAATTCTGCCAACAGATTCAGTTAAGAAACTGCTCTAAGAAACCCATGCAGTTTCTACTTACAACTGCCCTAATGCTTCTACAACATGCGGAGACAGAATGTTGGCAAGAGAGTCTCACAAACCCCTGACCAGCCAGGCTTTAACACAGCCATGAAGCTGCAGGTTTATAAAGGAGCAGAAAGACAAATGCAATCAGACAGTCACTTAGAAATGAGTCTCCTGGAGGCAACCTGACATAGTCCAACAAATCACAGGGAGGAACAATTTGAATGGATGTTTTAAGTGTTTGCATCTGTTTCAAATAAGTACCAAGGAACCTTTCAACAGTGAAAAGGCCAGGACAATGTTCTCGAATGAGCTTTCAACAGTAACTTCAGAAAGAATCGTTCTCCCATTAAATATGGACCACTATAATTTTCCATTAAAATTATAAAGAATAAGTCATTAAATGTACAAAATAAAAATTTTGGCTCTGGAGACAGTCTGCTGGGGTTCAGATCCCTACTCAACACTGACTACTAGTTTATAAAACCTTGATCAAGATACTTTGCTTTACTTGGCTCCCTTTCCCTTTCTCACTCTCCCTTTCTTTCTTCTCCCCCTTCTCTTTTCTTCTCCCTTTCCACATCTCCTACTCCATCTTCCCCTCCCTACTCAGGTCTTGCAGTAGAGCCCAGGATGGACTAATGATTTTCCTGTTTTGGCCTCCAAAATGCTGTATTTAAAAGGCGTGCTGTACTTTACCTTGACTCTACTTTCTCTATATGAGGGATAACAAGAATGTTACATACTAAACCATGCTGGTACAACTAATGCTATATTTTTAGCAATGTGCTTAATATTTATTAGCTATTATTATTGATACAGAGAAGCACTCAAATTTCTAAAAATAAACAATGAAGTCCTACTATATGTTATATACTTGAAAGGATGCAAAAACTCCTACCCTGCACTTTGTTTTGAAATACATATCTATATTCTATTATTAGTCTTCACAATGCAAATTAAAGTCTCTTTCACATGAAATGACTTTTTTCTCTTTAGAAACTTGGCAGAGTCAAACAAGAAATTGGTGATTGGGTTTGTATTCAGTTGCAAAGTGCAATGATTTGTAAAAATAGTATAACTTATAAAATTACTCAAGCTGCATTTTTCATCAAGAAGTAAATTTAATCCTCCTTCACAAACAAAAATTCCTTAAGTGAAAACTTGAGATTAGCTCAATCTTTTATGTGTTTAAAAAACTGGGTTTCAGGCCGGGAGTTTGGCCTACTGGTTAAAGTGCTTGCCTAGCATGCACGAAGACCTGGGTTTGATTCCTTGGTACTACATATATAGAAAAAGCTAGAAGTGGTGCTGAGACTCAAGTGGTAGAGTTCTAGCCTTGAGAAAGTCCAAGGACAGTGCTCAGACCCTGAGCTCAAGCCCAGGACTGGCAAAAAACAAAAAACAAAAAACAAAAAAACTGGGTTTCAGACAATTTGAGATTTCACACTATTATTAATGGATGCATACTGGCTCCATGCTGAAAGTAAAAAAATATTTAAAGAAAAAAAATTTCAGAAGGTGGAGTACTTTTGCATGTTATAAAACTAATAAAAACTTTAAAACAATAACAAAAATGTTTCATTTGTCCCTGTAGCTATTTTTTCTTTTTGGTAGATTGCCAGGCTTTTAGTTATTCGTTGTAAGTGGTGGAAATTGTCCCAACAATACTGTAGTCATTGGGTTGTACCAGGGTGAGACTGAAGGACTTTCCACAATCACACCATTTCATCCTTCCCTAGCTCATCTCTGCAAAACAGATGAAAGCTGACCAGTTCTAAACAAAGAGAACTGTGTCAAGAATAACACGGGAAGGGATAACAATGCTCACCACCTTATGAATGTAACTGTACCCCTCAGACATCACCCTGACAATAGAATACAATTTGTAAAAAGGAAAAAACATTTTGAGAATGCAAAGAGGGTCCAAGTACTTGATACAGTTTTGGAGTTCATCATGAAGAAGTAGGAATCCTGGTACACATCTATAATTTCAGTTTCTCTCTCTCTCTCTCTCTGTCACACACACACACACACACACACACACACACACACACACACACACACACACACACACTGGCACCATATATTCCAGAACTCCCGGTCAGCAAACTCATTTGAACACATTCCTTAAGAATTTCTCTTTTTAATTTGGAGGAAAGAAGCTTGGTCTTAATTCTTAATTCCTGTCTGGCACACATAGACTACAAAACTCTTCCAATATAAGGAAAACATGATGTGGCTGTTAAATAATAATTCTTAATGGAGAAGGAAGTCTAGGTACTAAAAAATAATTTTTCAAAATACATGCATTTATTACATATCCTATAGACTAGACATATTATACTACACTATACTATACTATATTATACTATACTATACTATATTCAAGTAACACTTTCTCATACCTGCTAAGTGCTATAAACTATACTAACCATGGGGAAATAAAAATGAATGAAAATTGTCTCTATGTCCTCACTATAGTGACCAACCTCACACATTATGGTATTACAAAATATGCACCATTTTCAAGTGCAGGAACTTGAGGAGCTTTTATTTTGTTTGAATGGTTAATTGCATCTTCCATTAATTTAGAAATTTGATAGAAATCTGACATAGTCTTCTAATAAAAAAACTAGTTTCAGAAAATAAAAAAATGAGGAGGGAATTCTTAAAAATCCATCATTCTGAGATCAGTTTCCAAATTATGTTTAAAGCCACATTTGTAAAATGTTTTCTTATTAATGTATTAGGTAAAATGAAAGTGTCAGGCTTAAGTACCACTGTAGTTTTGAAGTAGTGGTGAGCATAAATAATATTGCTACATGTTTTTTTGTTAATGTAATGAGAGGGAAATAGCTGGGATTTCTATTGGTGACAGACTCTTAGTGTTAATACTGCTGTGGTTTGTTGCCACCTTTCATTACACAAGAAAATACTGAATTTTGATTAGCATGTGAAAATCAAAATACTTTCTCCTCTTAAATTTTGGATCTCAATTGGAAGCTGAGATTTCGTGTGTGTGTGTGTGTGTGTGTGTGTGTGTGTGTGTGTGTGTGTGTTCATGCTTGTGTGTGTGTGTGTATGTGTGTGTGTGTGTGTGTGTGTGTGTGAAAGACAGAGATTACTGAAGGAGTACCTCTTTGACTACATTAAAAGAAAAGGAGTAGGAATTTACAATTTGACCAATGGAAATGAGAAGAAAAGGAGTGTAGGATTGTGCCCAAGAAATGTGATGAGTCTTGATTCAGTAGGAATGCAGTGGATCTGGGGAAAACTGATGAGGATGAAGCTGGAAAGCCTGGTGTTATGAAGAGTTCTATAATCAACACAAAGAGATTCTCTGTCAAGTCTACTAATGTAAATGGGTGGTAAGGAAGGTAAGGACACTGCACTGATGGACAACTTAAGCTGTGAAAATTTCCTCAGACAATGACTTACAGTATGGACAAATCAACAGCAGTAAAGTGAGAGAATGATTCTCCTTTTGAAGATGACAATGTTACTGAATTTGGAGACTGAAAGAACCAGCGAAGAGTGATGGTGAGGGGACAAGAAGAGCAGACTGGGAAAGTCCAAGCAATATAAGACAGTACAAAGGAAATGTTTAAGAACTGAGGGAAATTTGCTTCATTTGGAAATAAAAACCTAGAGGTGACAGCAGAGCACCTAGGCAGACATTTCTAACAGTTCTTTGAATATAAAGCCTTAAGTTTAGGATCAAGAGAAGACCTACAGATAGATACCTGTGAATCATCTCCCTCCACAGTGGTAACAGTATAGTGAGCAGGTAAGTTCAGACAATGTGGTAGTCTAAGAAAGTTGTTCTAAACTTGAGCTAAGGTTCCCCCTCCCCTGGATTTATGTGTATATTTGGATACTGGGATGCCTTCCTAGATTTCTAATTAAATAATTTTCTTTTGCCAGTCCTGGGCCTTGAGCTCGGGGCCTAAGCACTATCTTTGGGCTTTCTCAAAGACAGAATTCTACCACTTGAACCACAGCACCACTTTCTGCTTTTTTTCTATGTATGGGGTACCGAGGACTCAAACTCAGGTCTTCGTGCAAGGTTGGCAATCACTCTACCACTAGGCCAACCTCCTGGACCCTCTAATTTAATAATTTTAACTTAAATAATTTAATTTAAATAATTGAGCCTCAGTAGAAGAGACCTTCTTCTTCTTCTTCTTCTTCTTCTTCTTCTTCTTCTTCTTCTTCTTCTTCTTCTTCTTCTTCTTCCTCTTTCTCCTCCTCCTCCTCCTCATCCTTCTCCTCCTCCTTTTCTTCTTTCTTTCTTTCTTTCTTTCTTTCTTTCTTTCTTTCTTTCTTTCTTTCTTTCTCTCTTTTTTGCCAATCTTGGGCTTGAGATCAGGGCCTAAGTATTGTCCTTCAAATTTCTCAAGGCTAGAGCTCTACCACTTGAGCCTCAGCACCACTTCTGGCTTTTTTCTATGCATATGGTATCAAGTACTTGAATCTGGGTCTTTGTGCATGCTAGCCAAGTACTCTACCACTAGGCCAAACTCCCGGCCCCAGGACAGGGTTTTTATTTATTTTAAAATATACACCCCTAGTGGTGATAATGTACAAGCAAGAACTTAGCAATACTGATTTTTAAAAATGGAAAATTGAACTGGGAAAATTATAAACAGATGTGAAGACATATAAGGGTAAAAGTGGTGTCATGAGTCTCAAATGTCTCCACATAGTCCAGAAGTGGGAAAGCTGAACAAAACTCGTATATCAGTGATAGTCAACAGAGCTGCTGGAGAAGGCTAAAGAGAACATCACTGAAACCACACTGTAATGAGGAAGAAATGAAAGTAGGAACATAAGCATTCGTTTTAAATGTTTACCATTGGTGGAAAAGAAGTTGGATGTTATAAACCTAATGCAGACCCATGATTTAGTTTCAATTGATGATTTTGTTTTTAAAGACAGAAAACTCTCACTGTCTGAGACAGAAGTTGAATTCGAGAAATATAAAGGGTATGAGGCAGGAGTTTTACGGATGCAATGAAAGCTGGGACCAGTTATAGCAGGAGGTAAAGTAAGGTGTGCAAAGACCAGTGAAACATTGCTTGATAGAAAAGGAGGTTAAACTGAAGCCAGACATGTAACACT
The DNA here is from genome assembly GCF_031878675.1 of Megascapheus bottae. Taxonomy (NCBI): domain Eukaryota; kingdom Metazoa; phylum Chordata; class Mammalia; order Rodentia; family Geomyidae; genus Megascapheus; species Megascapheus bottae. Next base: position 58,042,100 of record NC_143513.1, on the reverse strand, counting down.
GCTTGATAATATGACTTTCTACAAGAACATGCAATACTTTCCTTGGGAACAGTAGTTTTTTTTTTTTAAAGAAAAACAACAATGAGAGATGAATGGGTCAGAGAAGATGATACAGATTAGCATGTATCCCAAAGGTTATACTCAGGTACTGGGCTCAAGTTACATCAGGGAGACATCCAGATTGATGAAGGTGGCAGTGAAGAGTAGGTGTAAATAGAAAAAGGAAATAGTGCTATAGCTCAGAATGGGAATTTCTTAGGATTTTCATAGGAATTTTTAAGAGTATGTCTATTTATAATGCAATCAATTTTGAAAATTTATAATTGTCATCCTTATTTTCATCAAGAATTAAGTGTGTACACTTTTGCAAACAATATATTTTCTTTTACCTGGTAAGCACAAGCCAATATATGTATTACTTTCATTGGATAAAAAAAGCATAAAATATAAACTTACAGTATTCCTGAAATAAGAATTCAATTTTTTAAGATTTAAAGAAATTCTTTGTATTCACAACCTGATAACTGAACTTGAAACCTCTTTGGACAACTACTCAATAATAATAATAATAATAATATTAATAATAATAATAATAATTTGAATGATTGAAAATGTTGAGAAATTAATAAAGATTTTAAAAAATACAATGGTGTCAGATCAGCTCTTTCACCCTGTTTTTAGTCAATCCTCTTCTTATTCACTTCAGAAAGCTGCCATCATAACTGGCACTAATTGGCACCCTTGTTAGAAATCTCAGCAGAGGATCCAAGAATAGAAAGGATATGGACACTTCTCACCCAGAGAGCGTGGCTGTCTCCATAGGTCAGGCTGAAATCAACTAGGGGTAGCTGACCTGGCTGTTGTTTTAGAAGATGAGACCTACACCTGTTCACTAAGCACATAGACATCTCCAAACCCCCAGGGAAGTCAATCAAGTAACTTTCATGTTCCCAAAGTCACTGGAATACAAAGCTGCATGCAGTGCTCTCACAAGTGATGAGGTTATTATTTTGGAGAGGAAGTAAAGACAGCAGTCAATAGATATTTCCTTCAGAAGTACTGATGGGCTCTTGGATGTTTGCTTATTGGTTGTGCTTTCTTTGTTCAAGAGAATATATTAAGAACTTTGGAAAATGAAAAGGAAGCTGAGTTTCTTATGTACATTTGGAGAGGAGAAGAAAAGAAAAAATTATGCAGTAGATAAAATGGACAAACTGCCATTTCACATCTGCAAATATTACAAAATGCCACTCACTGGATTAAAAATCTAGAAACAAAGATGAACCCCACAAGTATGTGATGAAATTCGAAAGATAAAGTACAAGATGGCTCTTTTAAGTGTATAACACATGTATAAACAGGGTGTTATAGAAGAACAGAGAAGGGACACTTATATGGTTGACAGGAAATAGTAAAGTCTTTTTAAAAAGAACAAAAATAAATGGATAGTATTAAGTGAAGGAGACTGAGATTAAAAGAGAAGACTGCATGAAAACCTGACGGTCTTTGTATCCTAGTTCATTCAGAGACCAGCCAGCCAGTGTAATGGAGTCAGGGAATGAGAAACCATGAAAGGAGGGTAGTGTAAACGATGAGGAAAGAGGAGAACAGGAACTGAACTTCAAGCTGATATCCATGAAAGCCAGATGTGGTGATGTATTTCTGTAATCCTAGTGACCTGGGGGGCAGAGGCAGGGGTTTACAAGCTCAAGACCAGCCTAGGCAATCTTATTAAGTCCCTGTTTCAGAAACAAAATAAAAACATTTTTTGATATGGTTCAAGTTATATAATGCTTGCCTAACACATATAAGGCCCTGAATTAAAAGACTTTATTACTGCAAAAGGAACAGTCACCACCGAATACAAATCTTCCACAATTTGATGTAAAACAAAATGGTCTTTATGCGCTTCAGATTTCTCCTTGCTGATGGTGAAATGTATTATTAAATGTGTATCACCTATCTTTTCTCTTTAAGTATAAATGTTCAAAAAATAAAAAATTTGAGGTAGAATTCTCTTAGTGTAAAACTGAAGAAAGAACTGAGTAATGACAACAAACATTTTCAGCATGTTGGTTTGAACCCAGAGCTTTTTGCTTGCTAGGAGTTCTACTTGAGCCAAGTCTCCAGTCCTTTTTGCTTTTGTTATTTTATGAATCAGGTGTCATTTTGACCAGGCTAGGCTGGACTGTGATCTTCCTATGGTTGCCAAACGGCTGAAATTACAAGAACATACCACCAGGACATATTTATCACTGGTTAAAAAGGTGTTTCATAAACTTTGCCAAAGCTATCCTCAAATCACAAGCCTCCCAGGATATGCCTTCTGAGTGGCTTGCATGACAGGAATAAGCCTTTATCACATTGGCTCTTTTTCATTGTAAGTTACTACACTATTTATATGAAGTCGTATTGTCCTTTCTTCCCTTATTGTGGGGCTTGGAACTCTGGGCCTGGGCACTGTCCCTGAGCTCTTCAGCTCAAGGCTAGCCCTCTATCACCTGAGTCACAATGCCACTTCTCGTTTTCTGGCAGTTAATTGGAAATAAGAGACTTATGGACTTTTGTGCCCGAAATGGCTTTGCACTGTGATCCTTAGGTCTCAGCCTCCTGAGTAGCTAGGATTATATACGTAGCCACCAGCACCCAGCTGTTTCTTTACATAAAGTTATTCTTTATTATTCTTCAACAAATCCCTTAAGTGTATTAGTGAGCTATTTTATACTTAAAGTCAATTCGTGAAAAACTTATTTTTTGAGACAGAATACTAAAATTTCTTATCTGAAATATATGGTTCTTAGAGGTATAAGGATAAACTAAAATTTTATGTTGCCTAGCAAAAAGTAAGAAAGTGACTTAAACAGTGTAGTGCATACTTATTTTGAGAATTTTTTGTGGTAAACTTAAATTAGAAAAAACTGGAAAACAAATATTCTCAGTTCAATTTGGTTTAGAAATGGAAATGAATATTTAAAATTAGAAGACCATGAAAAGGGAATACTGGACTAGATTTAACTGGATGCTGTCCCTTTCTTTGCTATTTGGGGCATTCAGAATATAATTTCACAGATGATATATTTTTCTTAATGTGATTTTTCAGACTGCATCTAATAGAAAATGCCTAGTTAGGATTAAGAGACATAGTGCAGATGTTAAACCACATTTGCATGCCATTATTTCTAAAACAAATGCCAGAGTACAGAATCTATTGAAATGGCTTTCAGGATGGCTGGAACATGGCATATTATACAGGCTTCCAATATTGAGTCAGTCTACACTGTGACTATTTCAAATCAAGAATCTGAGAATAAAATCAATTTTAGAATTTTTAGTTATTTATTTTCATTGTAAGGATAATGTATAGTGGGTTACAGTTATATTCGTCAGGCAGTAGATGCATTACTTCTCACACATTGATACCCCCTCTCGTTATTGTCCCCATTTCCCTCCCCCACCCCCTCCAAATCATCTTGTTTTCCTCCATTCCCTTTCCTATTTCAAAGAAACAAATAAACATGTATACGATATAATCTATTGTTCAAGAATATATATGAACATAAGGTTGAATCCAAGCACTTACAGTAGAAACTTAATATTTTTAAAATAGAAAAATTTGGCTTAATGTACATTTTCAAAAATTTACATGGCCATAAAATAAGTGGGCAGATTTGAAAGAGATGGTAAAGAATGGTGAGAGGGGTCATACTGATTAATATACATTGCACTAATGAACTTACATGTTAACTTTGTAACCCCTTTGTAAAACTATTTAAAGATAATAATTTAAAACACCAGTAAAAATAACTTATGAAGAACAAAATACCATAGTGAGAAATAACTTATTATGTAATATTCAACATGTTTCTTGAAAGCGTTTTCTTTGCAAAACCTTAAAAATATATGAATACTAATATTAACTGAATTTTTTTGCCAGTCCTAGTGTTTAAACTTGGGGCTTGGGCACTGACCTTGGACACATTTTGCTCAAGGTTAGCACTCTGCCACTTGAGCCACAGCACTGCTTCCTGCTTTTTCTGTATATGTGGTCTGAAGAATCAAACCCAGGGCTTCCTGCATGCTAGGTAAGCACTCTATCACTAGGTCCTGCTCCCAGCCCCTTCACTGAATCTTTATGAGAGGAAATATTGTCATCTTATAGAGGCAAACTAAGCATCAAACCAGAAGAAACTCTTATTCAAAGGTTTTCTGAAGTGTATTTCTCACCAGCCTTATCAGAAATACAAGCAAATGATAGCAAAAGCACTCATTCCTTTTCTTCTACAAGGTTTTGAGTACTCACAGAGGTACGAACCCTCCATGTCCTTGCAAAATGGACTGAAGGGAACCCTTTGCAATGATTCCCTTTCAGTGAGCTTTCCCAAGGAAATGTACTTTCAGGTTAAGATTGGATCCAATGTATGAAGAAGGTAAATCCACTGCTCTAAATTTCAAATATATATAAAAATGTCCCTCTGTATCATACTATTCATTTGACCAAATTCATAAAGTACCAGCATCTCTTTTGCTGTATGCTTTACACCATAGGGGAAGGAATTCAGATCATGGTCACCCTAGGAATTCCTGAGGGCCCTGGAGGATGTGGTAGTTCCTCTTATGATCCCTGCAGGGGTAGCAGCAGCAGCTCTTGGATCAGCTACTTTTCATCCTCTGTTAATCTCAGTGGCAGCTCCTTCGCTTGCCAATAATGGCAAATGATAGCTTCTTTAATGAGAAACAGAAACTACAAGTTACACATACAGAAGTTGATGTCTTGGCATCTCTGATTATGATTTGGTGCTTATGAACTTCTTTCCTGTCTTGAATTTGTTAGAGGTTCAGAGGAACCTCAGACCAGTGATTTAGAAAATAGAACTCTTTCCAATAGATAATTTTTTACCATTTGACATTATTCTCATAATGTCAAGGAAAACTCTAGTAGAGATTCCTTACTGTCACTCACTTTTTCTTTCAAATCAAAAGATTATTGAACAAATTTCTGGTTACATACACATATGTCTTCATTAATGACAACCAAGACATCGCAAAGGTATTCCAAATGGAAAGAGATGACAGATACTGAGAGAAAAGAACCAAGGGGATTGGCATCATTCCACTGAGATCTTCTACTTTCTATTTTTTTTCTGCCAATCCTGGGGCTTGAACTCAGGACCTGGAGGTTGTTCCTGAGCTTTTTGCTCAAGGCTAGTACCCTCCCACTTGAGCTACAAATCCATTTCTGGCTTTATTTTTTGGTGGTTATTGAAGATAAGAATCTCACAATATTGCCCCCTCACACTGGCTTCACACCATTATTATTAGATCTCAACCTTTTGAGCACCTAGAATTACAGGTGGAAGGCACCAGTGTCCAACGCTGTTGGAATCTTTTAATAGAAGATGACGGAGAAACTTTCCATGCAGCTACCCAGGAACCTAAGGATTCACATATCTTGGCTGGAGAGCCATTGGTATCTTACCCTTATGTAAATACACATAAGATCCTCATAATAAAGACCCCCCAAGGAAAGGTATTGGTTAGCATATCACACTTGTCATCCTTATCTTCATCTAATTTCCAAAAGAGCAAATTTTGAGATGTTTCTAACAGAAATTAATAGGCTATATTGTCAGTGATAAAAGACAGATGGTTCAGAATTTCATTGGCTTGAATCATAACTGAGATCAGACTACCACCTTCATGATTTTAGTTGCAATAGCTTAAGCTTTCTACAACTCAATTTCTTATTCTGTGAAATGAGAAAGCATAAAGAAACTCAATAATCTCTGAATGTGTTAGCAAGGCCAAAATAAAATCATAATTGCTTCAGGGTCATTTTTGTTAGAGATAAACATTGGCTTAAAGAAAGGCAAGCTTGTAATGTCAGTATCATTACTGGTTGATTCCTTGATTCTTTTTTCTGGCCTTAGTATCATTTAGATACAGTGCCCCTTGGTGCTTGTTACTAAAAGATCTAGAAGACCAGCTGGGATTTGAGACAAAGCCCTTGTCTGAGCAGGGTGACTGCACCATGATACTAGACAAGTAAAAAATTATCACACAAACACATGGATGAACTCAGTGTAAAAATCTGCTCTGTAGCCACAGAATATGGTTTAAGATATAAAATCAGTATATAAGCATCTTAAACATTAAAAAAGTAAAAGGTACAATAACTGAATTCCAGAAGGACAAAATATCCTTTAAAAGTAGATGTAATGTAATTTCTTAAGAATATATTTGTTGGTAGTCCTAAAGGTGGAACCTAAGAATTCTGATTGAGAAAAGATGAAAAGAGAGGTCATTTTGATCACTGCATGGCACAATAAAAGAAACAAAACAGAGATCTGATGTCAAAATGTAAGATTACATAGTGGCTACATGTGCACTAATGTTACAGAACTACCCTTTTTTGTGTGCATACTATTATTTACTGGGAATTTTCAAATTTTAGAACTGTATTATAGTCTACTAGAAATTATTCATTTCTAAACCAAGTTCCATTACCCAAGAGCTACTCTGAAGAATGAAACTAATTTACATTTAAAATAGGAGTACAGTCTACTCTTTAAAAGCACAATGATAAACACACCAATTTGACAATTACATTAATATGAGTATTTGCATAATCTGTTTTCTACACCTGTTCTTAATTTGAAGCAGCTGTAGGACAAATCATATTGCCGTAATCTGAATCAGTATATGGATATTACAGACAGTAATGCAAGCATCTAATATTTTGAAGATATCTTATTTTTTAATGTTTTAAAAATGTTGAATTGTTAAAGAGAATTGTAGTAGTCTTACCTGCCATTTATTTGGATTATATTAATTAGAAATAAGTATAAAATAAAGTAATATTAAGCATAATATTAAGAATAATATTAAGCACATATCTAGAAATTCGCATAAATTGTATAACTAGAATCCATAACAAATACACCAATGAAGCATACAACAAAATTCTTAAAAGACACTGGAAATGTGTTATAAGAGATGACTGTGGTATCTGGGGAAATTTTCCTTTCACATTGTTTGAACAATTATTCTGAGTTCAAACAGATGGATTTAAAAAGTCAGTTTATTGTTATGTTATCATCTAGAGTATCACTATAAATCACTAGCCTGATTCTAATGAGTGGAATATAAGATGCCATGTAATCTGTCATTAAAAATCATCTCCCCTCAACCTTCCATTATAAATAGGAAATGGAGTTAGAGCTTTCTGAAAATGTTATTTCCAGAAAAACGAATGTGAATGCACACAGTAATGAACTGTACAATAATGAGAGTAATGTACTATTGACTTCAATAGGTAAATATTAAAAAATTGAAATTCCTAGTGATTGGTGTTATTTGTAGTTTTATTTACAACTCTCAATTATTTTTGGCGTTTGTGATGCTTGAACTCAGTGCCTGGGCACTGTCCCTGAGCCCCTCTCTGCTTAAGGCTAGTGCTCTACACTTAAACCACAGCACCACTTATGTTTTTTGATGGCTTATTTGAGATATGCACATCATGGGGACTCTTCTGCCCCAGCTGGCTTCAAACCATGATCCTCACATTTCAGCTTCCTGGGTAGCTAGGATTACAGGCCTGAGTCACTGGTGTCTGGCTCTAATATATTTCTGTTTGTTATTTATCAATTTGAACCATACATTTGAAAATCAACTTGGTATAATAGAGTAATTTGCAAAAGATTTTTAGAACTTTTGAAAAAAATAAAATTTGTTTTGGTAGTGCTTGGGATTGAACTGCTAGATAGGTGCTGTGCCTTTTGAGCCATACCCCAGACCAAGTTTTTCAACTTTTGATACTATTGAGACTCAAGTATTTGGATTCAGTGCTGAATTTTTTCTGTGACTCACTGGCATTGATTTGAAAAATTATTAAATTTTATAAATGACAAAATGAATGCTGTTTCCAAGACAACTTTTCAAAGTTTTCCTTTCACAGGGTCAAAATTATATCAACCTAAGGTTTCAAATATACTAGGAAAACAAAGTGACTATTTGAAAAAACGACTTGCTATTTAGATAAATACACTGCAATTACTAATAACCAAGACTAGATATTCTGAGTATAAAATAGTTTTTATTACTCTATAATTTAAGGCAATAAAGTAAAGTTATAGTGATTATGGAAAAGCAATTTTCACAGTTCTGACCTCTCTATAATTATATTTCTAAATATTCCTTATTTTATTTTTTCCTCATTAACAACCTTACACATATAATTGAGCACATAGAAAAGCACTCCAAACAGATAAGCTGGCATGTCATGGGGCATGCGGAAGATAATGGAGTGAAAACTGTATTTGTGTGCAATGATTATGCACACTACGTAATATTCTAACAACAATGTTCACTTTTCTTCTGGGTATAAGCTTATTTTAACTGAATAAATGAAACATAAATGTCCATATTTGAAGATAATCTTGTTTCTTTTTTTCACTATTAAGGAAACAAATAGATTAAAGTGAATATTTTGGGCATTAAATATATAAGGAAAACTACATTTTCATAACTATGCATAACTCAGAATATTTAGCCTTTTTAATCTTTTCTTTTCTTTGTGCTACCAAGATGTGAACTCAGAGCTTTGGTATTTGGAAATTAATCAAGAAATTGATCATTTTAACTATCTATATACTTTTTTTTGCTTATTTTTTCAGAAAGGAAATATTTTTCAGGGAGCTAGTCTTGAGCTGCAGTATTCTACCAATCAATGGCTCTGGTAGCTGGGATGACAGGCATGTGTTGCCATATTTGACTTATTTCACCGGGATTTAACTATGATCTCTTGTTCTCAAGTAGCTAGGATTCCAACTATGAACTGCTTCACCTAGCCACAGAGGGTATTCCAGCATTAGAATAATAATACATTTTTTTTTTTGCCAGTCCTGGGCTTGAGCTCAGGACCTGAACACCGTCCTTGGACTTTCTCAAGGGTAGAGCTCTACCACTTGAGCCTCTTGCACAACTTCTGGCATTTTTTTTGTATGCATGTGGTACCGAGGAATCGAACCTGGGTCTTCATGCATGCTAGGCAAGCACTCTACCACTAGGCCAAACTCCCATCCCCAGAATAATACATTTTTAATGCCAGAGATGGAATCAAATTTCTTTTTTAAAAAATTTATCTGTAAGTAGTTGTTCAAAGGAGTTATCACTTAAACCATTTTATGAATACAATACATCTTGATCACTGTCATCCCTTTCATCATTCTTACCCATCCCTCCCTACCGACCTTTTTCCTTCACTTTTCATAATTTTGTAGCATATACATTGAGTCAAATTTCTTGAGTGACCGAAAAAGGAAATGATGCAAATCACTAACAAATACACATATAAATGAAGGCATTATTGATGTGAAATATGTGCTCACAAGGTTATTGGGAATGTTAGGATTCAGATGAATTTTAATTCTTCATACTTTTCTATATAGACTTAAATATTCTTGCAAAATCATTGCATGGCTAATCAACAAAAATGAGTTTATTTGTAAATCAAAAGGAGAACCTGGAACAAAAATCACAAATATTTATTTCATAAAAACATCAGACTCTTAAAGGCTATTACTGATGTTAAAATCAAATTTGTAAGCGTTCTGATTTTTGTCCCAAATTTTTCATGAAGAAAAATTCATTCCATTCTTGGCATTCTGTGTGTGTGTGTGTGTGTGTGTGTGTGTGTGTGTGTGTGTGTGTGTGATTAAAATCATTAAATATAATTGAAATACTGTTGAGACCCTTTTGTCACTTTTTTAGTCTGGATAACTTTTTTGATAGTCTTCCTCTTTTCCTTCCTATCTTCTTGTTACCTTCATGCTTTTCCCACTTCAGTATCCTCTTAAGATTGTAGAACTCCATCCAAACCAAATTTTAGACAACCACAAACAAAGCCTCAGAACATAGAAGAACTAGGACCAGCTTATTCCATGATATATGATTATGATATATATTATTATAAGTGCTACATGGCTTGCTAAATACAGAAAAGCAGAACCCAAATTACTCCTAGAACAGGTTTAAAAGCAATAACTGTCAGGCACGTTTTCATTTCAGTCTTAAAACTAAAACTTTTGTTTTAAAATGGTTTAAAAATGGTATTATACTGAATTTTTTTAGTATATGTGCTGCCAAAGCGAGCACTGTACTGAATTTTTATCTAGTCAGATTGTTAACTCCCAAAGGAGAAGAAACATCTTTGAAATCCCCATGGTACCTGGGCCTGCTAGCAAAATGTCTAACACAGAGAGGGTATTCAGTCATGTTATTTTTGAAGGATTGATGATGATGTATATTCTTATGGGTGGAAATGTTATAAACCAGTTTTTACAAACTGTTTTGCCATTTTGTTTTCAGTTTGTGTTTTTTTTCTGCTGAAGCATGATAATCATTTTTATAATATGAAATTCTACTGAGTAGCCTGTCCAATTTATTTCCACAGTGCTCCTGAACTTGCTTCTTACTAAATAAAACAACTACTTGAGTAGAATAGCAAGTAAAAAGGTTGGAGTGAGGGGAGAAAATGTGCTAGTGAACTCTGCCTTAATCTAGCAGGGTTGAACAGTACTGAATGAGAATACTGAAGAACAAATCCACACCATTTTTCTTGAGGAATCATTAGTCTTTTGGTTCTTAAAAGAAACATTCTTTACTATCATTAGTACTGAGCGCAGTTTCTTGTAAAGCAATTTGTATTAGAATGACTCTGTGAATCACTGCTTTTCTGACTCTTACATGATGGTGAAAGTATCTTATCATTTAGTAGCTCAGTTAGAAACTTGAGCATAATACACAAAGCTTCCAACAAGTTTTTATGTCCTCAAGACTGGCATACATGATGTACCGAGAGATTACAGCTACATAGATCAGGAAATGAATACATTTCTTTTTGAAAAGTGTCACTCTTTCCCTCATTTTCTCCCAGTTTTTTCCCTCCAGAAGTCTCTCCACCAAAAGTTGTATAGTTCCTTTTCAATGTAATGTCTAGTGAGTATCACTGCTGAATACAGTCACTTTTTGCAATACCATTTCTATGCTTCCCTTTACCTGTCCACAAATCAGGTAAATTTACATATGTAAGACAAAATAAACAGAAATTGAAAACAACAGAGGAAAATGGGGGAGAAAACTAAAACTAAAACAAAACATACAAGACGTAAAATTTTTAAAAATCCCTGTTTCCATTTCTGAAAGCTCATTCAGAGAAATATCATTTTATAAGATTATATGAGCATAGGCTAATGCACCTTTATAGTCTTCTCTTCTGAATGTCCTCATTTGGTCCCACTGTGTGAATGTTTAGAGTCCTGTTTAGTTGTTTCCAAGTGTAATTTTTTTTTTACTTTTATCATCCATTGTGGTTAGTTGTAGATTTGTTGGCATATTCTAATGGGGGTCTAATTTACTTCACTTAATAAAATGCCTAAGACTTTCCATTTCCTTATGAATGGGGCAATAACTCATGAGAACTTCTATTTGTATATTTCTGTATTTTACATCCTAATGTTGATAAATTAATATTAAATAAAAAAGATACACAATGAGCACCTTGTCCTCAGATAAGATTAAACAGTGAGTTGAATTTTGTTTGTCTTGTTTTATCAGAAAAGAGGAGACTGGAAGAGAGGAAAGAAGAGGGAGACAAAATAAGGGAATAAAAGAGGGCAAGCATAACTTTACTAAAATGAAAATGAGCTCAGGTACAAATTATTCCCTATTCCTCCCTATTCCCTTATGTTCTCAGTACCTCTGCCTACCTGCTTAGTCTTTACGCCTTGATCTTCCTGATCTAGCAGGTGTACAATGCCCAAAGGTAAATAAATATTTTTAAACAAAACAATAGAATAAAATAAAAATAGCCATAAGAAAGTGCAGTAAATATAGTGAAAGTCCTAAAAATTATTATTTTTACTAAAGAGAATAAAAACTATGATGACAGGGCTTACTTTGTTTTCTTAATTTACGATATATTTCTCTAAAGAAAGGTTTGTTGTAATACTTTCTTTCGAAAATAAAATCCAATTTTATTAATATTATAGACTACAAGTTTAAAAAAAGGAAATGGATGAAGTTCATTTTAATTTCATTCTGAATAATTGCTGGAAAGTATGCAGGACCTATTATAGGGGGTGAGATTATTAAAAATCATTATGCATTTACAGTATCTCAGAGGAAATGCAATGACTAATTCTTATTCTCATGGAGGCACACTAGAAACAGCACTAGTTTAGTTAGGCAGGGTTTCATATGACATTCACACATTCTATCTTTCCTCCTCAGAATTAGGTAGGCCACATTCCTCCCTTTTTTGTCCTTCTGCCTTCTCCAGTTCATAAGGATAATATTCATTGATTTCAAACATATCTGTGATGGTGGTAAGACACACACACACACACACACACACACACACACACACAGAGGAGAGAGAGAAAGAGAGAGAGACAGAGAGAGAGAGACAAAGAGAGAGAGACAGAGAGACAGACAGAGAGAGAGAGAGAGAGAGAGAGACAGAGACAGAGACAGAGAGAGACAGAGACAGAGACAGAGACAGAGACAGAGAGAGACAGACAGACAGACAGAGACAGAGAGAGAGAGAGAGAGAGAGAGAGAGAGAGAGAGAGAGAGAGAGAGAGAGAGAGAGAGAGAGAGAGAGAGAGAGAGAAACAAACTGGGACAATGTAATTACATAGATTTGAAATTCAGCCCTGGGAAAGTTATTGTAAAATTCTGGCTCTCCCATTCTTTACAAGTAAACAGGAACAGAGGCAACTACTTTGTGTGCTTAAGTGTAAATAAAAAGAAAGATCACAGGCTCAAAGTACCTGACCTAGCACTCAGTTTAAGTCAGCCATTGTCAACAAGGAAGAGAGGAGGGGTGGAGAGCACAGGATCTTTCCCCTTGGCTTAGGTGAGTTATGGATTTGCTTATCTTTTCTGTACTCAGGCCCTCTAATTTTTGTGCAGATGGCACATTTCTTGAGTCTGAGTAACAGCCTTTGAGTGTATTTTTTTTAATTTTTTAAAAATTTTGATTGTTCTATCATTTAGATTCTTGCTTTTTTCTTTCTTTTTTTTTTTTTTTGCCAGGGTCTAACCTCAGGCCCCAATCCCGCACAATTTCCTACATAGATAGTATGATTGTATATGTTCCTGACAGTATAACTGCTTATAATGCAGATTGCTGCCAGAAATAAAAAAGAAAAATGGTGGCATAGATATTTCATAGTCACTACTGGGAGAAAAATGTTAGCGATTTTCTTACACTTATATTGAACAATACTAGTAGGGAATATCCAGATTCAAGTTTTTTTTTTCCTGATGTTAGTTTATTTCATATTCAGCTTCCATAAGTTTTCATTTTAACTCTGCTTTAAATATGTGTAAGTGTGCTTATTTAAACTGACTTATGTTTGTTACATTTCCTATATTGCCCTACATTGTTTCATCAGGGGCAGTGACCTTCAGTGGTTACTTTCATTGGAAGACAAATAATCATTACATAGTTTACTTGTCTTGTGTTTCAGTACAAAGGAGAAATTGAGCTGTTAATGGTATTTGAATTGTAATTAAAACTATACAAGTTAAAAATAAATTTCTATTGCCCATGGAACTTCAGTTATATTAATACATTGGATTGAACATTTGCAACTCATCATAAATAGCAGAATCACCCTTTTACAATTATACCTCAGGTCATAAGTCTATTCTCATGGGTTGAGAGCCCTATAAGCAGGTATTAGCTGATTTGATAAAAAGATGGTGATGTAAATTTCCAGTTGTCTTTTCCATAGTTCATCCTCCCCTTCTCTACTGAAGAAAAGCTCCAAATTTGTTCAGTGTGATGGTCTGTGTGCTTCACAAATGGCTGAAATGATGGATGCTTAGATGGCATGATTCAGATTGGTGATAGTAATGGCAATGGGAAAACTTGTTAGCAAACGAGGACAGATTCAGCTAACAAATACTTATGCATTTTGCCTCTTTTCTTTTGCTGGGACCCTGAGCATGAGTAGGGATAATCATCTTGTGGCCATAATGACTGAAATCATGTGGGATAGAGCCAGTCACTAGAAGGAATCGTATCTCTCTCTATCATCTCTAAGCCAGTGTAAATATCAACTCTGGATTGACAATCTAAAGATTTCACTATTCATAAAAACTTCAAATCAACCAATAAACTTAAAGCAAATTTAGATAATATTCTGGTAGAAATAAGCAAAATTCATTTGGTTAAAATATCAGATACAATTAAGTCATCACAATAATCTCAAATCACAAAGAAAGTGCATAGATTTGAGACATATGAGAAATACATATATGTGTGTATGTATATTATAATTCTACATATTTTCAGTTAAATTTTATTAAAGAGACTTCCAATTCTCTATCAATTGTATCATTGGTGTACAGTACTACAATGGAACAATTTAGCTTGTTTAAAAGCAACCAAGTAAATATGAGGAGAATGGGTTATTGTAATCAGATTATTTATGTTTGTATAAAATTTACAGCTGAAAGAATTGGAGAAGAAAGAATTTAGAAAATGATAAGAAAAAAAGAATCAGCTGTTGTAAAATATTGTAAAAACTATATTGTTATATTAATTATAATTATTTTAATATAGTTATATTGTAATACAGTTATATTATATTCTCTCTAGGCATGGAAAGAAATCTTTAGAAGCACTATTTTACAAGAAAATTACCCTATAAGTCATGTGAGAAGAAGCTGAGTAAGATGACGTAAAACAAGGCATATAAAGGTCCAATATACATTTCTTCAAAAAGTAACTTGATAAACGTATTTTACATTTGTATAATAGATACCTTGAAAATATTCTAAGGAAGAGCAGTTCAATTCACAGTTATATCATGTGATAAGGAAAAGCTGGAGGAAACCTTGTACAAGAGTTAAGATGAATGCATAAATTTGCAACAAGCCACTCTGGGTTAAAATTCCAGGCATTTAAAAAACAAATCTGGAGCCCAGAGGGGGTGAAACTGAGACTGATTGGTTGAATTGTTACACATGAGCATTTGTCTATTGACTCCACATATTTATGCAAAACTTACTCGGTCACATATTAGAAATATGAAGGTGATAAGATTCTGCTCTGCCCTTGAAGATCTTATTTTAATTATGATTAAGCACAATGTATATAAGAATAGATGAAGTACATGTAAGATATTGTAGTAACATGTAGAAAGGAGAATTGAATACCCATTGTGTGTGTGTGTGTGTGTGTGTGTGTGTGTGTGTGTGTGTGTGTGTGTGTTTGTGTTGGCTGGTTGATTGGCTGCTGGAGGAGGCTAAGGAAATTTTATAGAGGAGTTGACAGTTGAAATTTAAAATCTGCACAGATATTTTTTCTAGAGGAAAAGTTTTTGGAGAAGGGTGTGTAAAGGATTTCAGTAGTCTGGAATGTAATGAATCAAGCAACGAGTAGTCTAATATGGCTCTCCAAATCACATGCAAAAAATCGTGCAGTAGACAAGGAGAGTAGAGTACCAAATTCCAGAAGCAGATAGCTGTCTTTGAAGACAAACCGATGTTTTCTTAACATTCCTAATATCAAAAACAAGCCAACCCAACATTGTAGAGATATACTAATTCCTTTAAGAAGCATTTTAAAAAGCATATAGAAAGGAATGAATCTTATATTGATAACTACACATGAAGAATCATGGCGGTAAAAATAAAATTGTGACATTTTTATACATGATTGGTTAAAGAGAGGCATTCTAATAAACCTACCCAGGGCCATATATTTAAAAAGTAATATATAAAATAAAGAAAGAAAACACTGGACTGAGATTCAATAGCTGTTAGGTAAGAATGGAACCAGGGGTTTTACTAATTCAGCACTTTTTGTATGTGTTATAAAATAATCCTAAGGTAGGGGAAATGTTACAGTATATATTATTAAGGGAATTATGGTTCTGTAATTTTTATTACATGCATCCTATTTCCTTTTTGGAGTCTTCACATATTACTCTGTAGATGAGCCACACTAGAATTTCTTGGAGAACTTGAAGTATTTTGATTTTTCAAAAATCTTATCCCTCCAATCTCAATAGTCTGGAGCAGATCCAAAATTCTCTATTCTTAAAATATTTTCAAATATTTTCCTCCCTTCCCTATCCAATTTCAAATAGCCAATTAAGCACATATAAAATATATGAGATAACAAGGTGAAATATTGTAACCATATAAGATAACCAAGGGATAGCAAAAGAGATGAGAGATAACATAGTACATTAGGGACAACATTCCTACTCATTATATGGCTTTTGTTTCCTTATCCTGGAGGTCCTTACATTTAATGTCATGCTATTTGGCCTAATGTCTCTAGATTTTGTTCTATTGTAAATCTCTGCTAGGAGAGCCCAAGGTTTGGCAACCATTTGTTTAAATAAACTTAGACTACGTGGAGGGCTTACGAGAATTATTGATACTGGAAAATTTCCCCGAATAAAAGAACTTGAAATAGAAACCAAGCATTGAGAAAAAGGTGATTGTAATCATATTGTAATCACCTATATCTTTTAAATGACTATTACATACTTGGTCTCTATGAAAAAGGGAAAGTGTAGAGAAAGAAGTTTCTTTCGTTATATTTGTTTCGGCAGACATATTCTATCTAAGAAATTTCTCCAGTCTTTGTGTGAGACAACAGATTTTCCTCATGTCAGCATGTCGCGATGTGGAATGTGTTCCTGGGTTTATCACTTGAGAATGTGCAGTAGCACCAGCCGTGGAAGATACCAAGGTGGCAGCTTTAACAACAACACAAGTGTGAGCATTGTATAAGTGTAAGAATTTATATACTGTGCAAAGGAATTTAGTCTGCATTTGTGTTCTCTGCAGGCTGAACTACTAAGTAGGTACTATGTGAAAATTAACCAAACTTTAAAAATAGGCATGACCAAATGTCATATTTATTTAAAAAAAAAACTAATCCCAAAATACTTTGAGTCACAGCAGGGTGCGATTCAAGACTTTAAGTAAGAAGTGAATTTCAGCACAGGATGTGGAATTAAGAAATAAAATCCTCAATTCACAACCCTAGGCTAAAGTAGTCAGAAATTGGTGATAGTCAAATAAATCCTCTACCCAGAAATGTTCTTTGGTAAGATCACTTCAGAAGCAGAACTCTGCCTTTCTCCCTTCTTTTAGAGATGTGTCAGGACACTTTAACTCTGAAGGGATGATCCAAGTTAACATCAAAGGAGATTTTCAGCCCAGAAAAAGGACTGTTTCAAGATATGAAGGCCCTCAATTTTTCCAAACACATCAATAAGGAAAGCAGCAGGAGCTTGTTTGTGACACCGGTTTTCCTCATAGATGCATCATACCTAGTGGAATCTGCATACTCTCAGATACAAAAAGATGCATCTGGTCAACTGCACATGCTTTCAATTGCTGGACATCACACCTGTAATTTTTCCAGCCATAACCCATAAGACAATTGGAACATCTGGACCAGTCTTTCTTTACATTGCTGATGTCTAAAACATCACCAGATTTCCTCTTACTTGTATTTTCTACTGTCAAATATTTTTTCTGGGCTCTACCTGGCCTTGGTGATGAAATATGTGGTGTGAAAGAACGAGTTGTTCCTTTTTTAGAAACAGAGATGAAACTCAGGGCAAGTTTTGTTGAAAGTCTATGTTGTTAACTTGTATTGCAGCTTCCTTGACTATGGTGGCTCAATTCAGAAGTAGGACAGAATTTGGAATAATGCCTGCACAAATCTTTCCAATTTCTGGATTTTGAGAACTCCTGACAATCTCAGGACACACACCTTGTGAATGTCAAGAGTCTGCTATAATTAGTTCGTGTGAGTCGTTTCTTCCTCATCTAATCAGAGAACACAATTTCATTTTTTAATTCACTGTAGTATAATAATTTATTAGCATTTATTAAGTGCCTGTGGGAAAAAGTAACTTAGTGCCCAACCATAATTTAACTTAAAATAATGTTTGATTCTTTTAATGAACTTTGGTAATTTTCATATTAAGGTAAGGCAATAATATTTTTAAAGAAAAAATTAATTATGGATTTGTTTTGATCTTTTCAAATGCAATTCTTCCAAACTCAAAATTACTGAAATAATCATAATCTGCCTAACCTAAGACATATTTAGAACTCACCATTCTGTGTCTCTGTGTATGTGTGTGTGTGTGTATGCCAGTACTGGGACTTGAACTCAGCACCAGAGATCTGTCTCTTAGCTTTATTGCTCTACCACTTGAACAAGAGCTTCACTTCGGTCTTTTTGATGAGAGGATAAGTCTCATAGTTTTCTGCACAGGCTGGCTTCAAACCATTCAAATCTCAACTTCCTGCATTAGCTAGGAATATAGGCATAAGCCATTGGCACCGGGATAGAAGTAACCATTTAATACAAACATTTTAATCAATGATGCTTCACATTTTCATTTTTAGGAGTTTTATGGAGAAAATAACCAAAGGACTCAATGATTATGAAAAAGATTTAAAAATATGGGGCTTAGCAATAAACTTCCAGCACTAAATGAAATGCTTATGTTTCTAAGTACTTCTAAGTTAAGAGTAGTGTTGCTTTCATACTAAATCTTCAATGAATCTATTCTTGAATCAAGGCAAACCCAGGATAAATGTTGAATATTATGTTGTAAGAGATAGAAGAGTATCATTTTTCTGCTAAAAATGATGTCAGAATAGATTAAGAAAAAGTGATATATATATATATATATAAACATATATACATACACACACAACTGAATGTGATTCATCCATTGGAAGGAATAATTTCATACCATTCATAAAGAAACGGGAAGACTTAGGGAAAATTATATTAAGTGAAGTAAGTCAGATCCAGAGATACATAAGTTGAATGGTTTTCCTCATTTGTGGTAGCTAGATAGACTTATAAAGTAAACATGTTGATTGGTATACTAGTAGTTACAAATGAATGAACTGAAATATAGTAAACTCAATGGAGAGCTCACATACTCTATTGGACAAAATCAAAGTCCAACAAAATAAGCACAAGGAAATGGTTACTTGCAAGAATGGGATGGAGGATGTGGAGCAGGAACATGAGGGTAAAGGTAGATAACTGACAGAGGGGGGGGCAGAATGCAGTCAAGAATTCATAATATATAACGCAAAATTAATGGGTCAAATTTTTGAAGGGTACGAATGTTGAAGGGATAAGACTCATCAAGAGGCACTGTATTCATAAATTGCTTTGTTAAATGGCACCTCCTTTGTATTATTACTTAAAGATAATACAAAATAATTTAAAATATATTTTAGTTTCAAGACAGAATTAAATGCTTTTAATTAGTTAACTTATTTTCCTCCTCCTATGGAATCAAAGTAACAGAGATAAAATAGACCAGATTACATAATAAGAAAGTCAAAGAATGACAAGGGAGGTAAAAATACCATAAAATAGGTGCAGGAAACAAAGTTTTAAAGAAAAAAAATGTAGAAATATAGGAACAAAGTCCACAGAGAAAACACAGAGAGACTTAAATGGAAGCAAAATTCTAAGTAATTTTATGTTTTGTCTTTAATCATGTTCTGACACTGTTCTTCACTTTGTCATTCAGTTTAGCTTGTACAACATCTCTAACTATCGTAAGATAAAACTCACAGCCTAAGTCTTAAATCCTACAGAGAGCTCCCATAACAATATTAATACTCTAGTTCTTTCTGGCTTTCACTTTAGTTAAGGTACGAAAATCAAGGGAATATATACTGAAAATCCTAATGGATTATAGAAAGAAGCAAGTGCTTGGATAGCGAAGGAAAGAGAAAATTTGACCTCTGAGAAAGCAATTTGTCCCATATTTAATTCACAAAAACTCTTACATAGCAACCCGAGAAGCAAAAATGTAGTTACTAATTCTCTTTCTTCTATTTAATATTCACCTTAAAATATGATTTTTTTATTCTTGTGTATGCCCCCATTGTACATCCTAAAAATTACAAGGAAGGGAGGAAAAAAAACTGATGGGATTAGGCATTAAAAGTACTAATGCTACAACTCAAATGAACAGTGCTTATGCTTGAAGGTATTTATCTTTCTGGACAAAGCTTGAGATTAGTCAGCAAGCCCTGACCATAAATGGCTTTTTCTTTGACATTCATTAATGAATTAAACTCTAAACTGATATTTCTATTCTATTTTCTTCCTTTTCCGTGTTTTTTTCATGTTTGAAAAGATGCACTTTTACAGAATAATGGAACAAAAAGTGGTCTCCTCTACTCCTGTGTATTTATCTATCATTTCTTGATTATTCTACAGATGTGTCTCCGTAGTCCTGACCTCTCTTGCTGTCAACTTCTCCTCATTTTATAAAAGCTGAATAGTTCTACTTGCCATCACAACAAGCAATATATTTGTGCTCAATGAATTAAGCACCTGAATATAGTTGTCTTAGTCTAGATCTTTCATTACTCTTCTCCCAGAAAATACTTTCTAAACAGACCAGTGTTTACTAATTCTTCGCAAAACACTGCTTTGGCCAATGATACTATTTCTCTATCAGAACCTATATCAGTCTTTGCTACTCAGACCATGAAGTTTAGACTCATTGGCCAAGCATTTCAGATCATATATAATTGAAGATACATACATGTGTGTGTGTGTATGCCATCCCTTTTCCTTTTGTATGACATTAATATGCCCATCAAAATTTACCACCTACACTTACCAAATCTCATTTGATAATATCCTCCCTCTACATTGTAGTTTAAAAAAAGCTCTATAAAAATGTATCTAGCTGCAAAACCATTTTTCTTTAAATCTAACATTCCTTTTCTTTACACCCAATGTGGAAAACTTTTCTAAAAGCATTTCCTTATCATAGTAGCCTGATGGATAATTTTCATTTTAATATGGTCATTATACTTTATCATTTTTCTCATTTATAAATGTTCTACAATGTATTTTCTTACATATTGGTCATAATATAGCCTCAGCTACATTAACATATTTAAAACATTTCACATTATAATCACTCAATTAACATTAAAGGGAGGAAAGATTTCTCTCTTAAATCTCCTTTGACTCTCAAATATAGCATTCTTGCATTCTTGTTTGTTAGCTCTTACAGTGTACTAGGAATGATAAACATAAAATTTATATTTATGTGTGGTGAGTGTAGAGTATGAGTTCCAAGAGGGCATGTAGCTGTGCAGATCTTCTAGCAATTTTTTTCTCCTTAGCATAACTGGACATAGTGAAAACTGATGTACAAACAAGGAAGGACTTTTACTATAAAATGTATTCATAATCTGAATTAAATATCAACTTCCTGGACTCTCTCATAATAGCAACTACTTATCAACTCATTATTCAGACTTAAGCTGCTATACTTTGTATTTTATTTTTGAAAGATTGATTTATTTTTCCTTTTTTAAACCATTTTAGATGTCAGGAAACAGTCTCCAAAATATCAAGTTGCTAGGTGTTAGTGGTTAACTCTTAACTATTCAGTAAGTTGAGACTTGAAAATTGAGGTTCAAAGCCAGCCTAAGCAGAAACATTTATGAGATTCTTACCTTCAGTTAGCTAATAAACAAATGAACGAACCAAAAGCCGAAGTAGTAGGATTGTAGCTTAAGTAATAGAGCAGCAGCCTTGGGTGAGACCTAAGGGATAGTGCTTGGGTCCTAAATTTTACAGCCAGTACCAGCACACACACACACACACACACACACACACACACACACACACACACACACACACACACTGACATAGACACAGACACAGACACAGACACATAGACACACAGACACACACAACACACACATAACTTCAAGTTGCTCTATCGGAAGTCCTGCTCTTTAAGATAACATTCTCTTTTAGGAGTAGAACTAGTGCAAAAATTTCCACACAAATCAGCTTTGCAGTGATGGACTGAATGTCCCACTTCCTTCTCCTCTGTGATCATCACCTTTGAGAAAGTTGGCCATGGATAGAACATCAACAGTTGAAGAAAAATTTGTTCTGTAAAATCATGCAGCATTTTAAGAAATGCTCTTCAGTAGAATGTGATAACCAGAACCACATAAGGCCTGATTTGTACTTCTAGTTTTAAATTTAAGTTTTTAAAAATTTTCTGGTGATGAACCAGTTTATCAGAACTACTGCTCATATTTTATACACAGAAAACAAAAATGACAATACACATATAATAAAAAGTATTTCTAAGATTTTTACATCCTCATAGATGACTACATTAAAACTATATCTCTGATAATGATATTGAAGAATGTGAAAAAATTGCATTTCTGCAGAATATACTATTAAATTATTTTTGGGGTAGGGTGTCATGGGGCTTGCACTCTGGGCCTGGGTATTGTCCTGGAGATCTTCAGCTCAAGGCGATGGCCCTACCCTTGAGCCACAGCCCCATTTTCCATTTTCTAGTGAATAATTGGAGATAAGAGTCTCACAAACTTTCTTTCTTTCTTTTTTTTTTTTTTTTTGGCCAGTCTTGGGCATGGGCTCAGGGCCTGAGCACTGTCCTTGGACTTTCTCAAGGCTAGAGCTCTACCACTTGAGCCTCAGCACCACTTCCAGCTTTTTTTTTCTATGTATGTGGTACCGAGGAATCGAACCCGGGTCTTCATGAATGCTAGGCAAGCACTTTAACCACTAGGCCAAACTCCTGGCCCCTCACAAACTTTCTTGCCCAGAATCTCTGGACTGTAATACTCAGATCTCAACCTCCTTAGAAGCTAGGATTACAGGCATGGGCCACCATGCCCAGCCACTATTGACTTTTACATTACATAATTTTATAATTTATTCTTTAATATGCAATATGAAATCTTAGAATCATTACTCAGTTTACTACAAAATATATGCTTTGTCTATTAATGCTAATTTTAGTATTTTAGAATAAAGTAGAAGGTAGAAATGCTGTTAATTTGCATTCTATCACAATGTATTAAAGTGTAGATTATAAAAGTTTATGCAGGAATAGAATGATTTGGTAATTTGAATGTCTTCTAAATGCACTATATAATATCTCAAACTATTAAACAACAAAGCCTTGTATTTTCTCAGACATTTCCATACACAAAGAATTTGATTTTTGTTAATTCCAAAGAATGATATGTGAAATTAATGGTACGCCACAGAACAGAAATAAACAAATCCCCATAATCCTTAGAGAACCTAATATCTAATATTCTACACCTAATCCTGAAATACTAAGATGGTCATCACATATCAAGCAACATATCTCTCTACTTATGAGATTCTAGATTAATCCATCAGCCAATGCAATGTCTTTACATTTAATGGCTACCTCAAAGTTGTAGTAACTATTTTGTAGTTGAAATGTCAAAGGATATTAAATGACTACCTCTGAGTTATGTAACTATTTTGTAGTGATGTAAGAAAAAGACTTCCAAGTTTAATCTACGAGACTTTCAACTTTTACATTCTGTACTTTTTAAGACAGAATTACAATTTTTTAATTTACCTATTAAAAAAGAAAATTTCAAATTAGCTATTAACCTATAGTGAAGGAAGTGATTTCAGTGGTATATATTAATATCCATCTAAGATAGCAAAGCAATGGCATTTACCTTAAATTTACGTCTCTGCTCTGCCCAGCTGTTGGAGAACCACAAGTCTGTCTCATGGCTGTAAATGTAACAAGAACAATAATGCGACTGATTTTCACATCTAAACTACAGTTTTCATAGGCTAGAAAATTGATCATGTATTTTACAAAAGAAATTTCAAATTTACAGAATTTGGAAGTGTGCATATGCATGCATGATTGTGTTTGAGAGAGTTTAATATTTCTAACCTGAAGAAAGTGTGAACGACATTGAGAACATTGAATATTATCTTTGACTACCTTTCTTTGTTATGAATTACTACATCTATATCAACTAGGAACAAAACTAAATAAAACAAATTAAAATGAACGTATATCTTCTGCTATTACCAGGGTATGTTTTCTGGGAAACATAGTAAAATTATATAGGAAAAACATCTGGTAATGATTAGGTTAACATCAGCTCTTATTTGCATTTCAATCTTTGCATATTGTTCATCAATATCTTATTAATCAATGTACCTGCTGATTGGACCTATTCAACTCCTGTTTTAAGTAATTAATAGAACATGTAAATATGGTCCCAAGATATATATTCAAATATGTATACATGCAACTGAAATCACTACTACAATAGGTAGTAAGGTTTGTCAGATGCAATATTTATTCTTTCCAATTTTTATTGTAATTAATAAGATATGTCATCAGTATCAAAAAATCTGAGATGAGTGTAGGTGAAAAAAATCAGAGCACATAAACAATGGGCTATTAGTAATAGACTCTGTATCATGCAACACTTCAAATCTGGCTACCTTGTTTTAACTCAATAAAATGTACATGAGGGTTAGGCAAGTAAATATTGTTCTTGTGACTTGAGCCATCAAAGTAATTTTTAATAATCTGGATCTTCTTTGAAACTATGTAAAATAATCTTTGAAAACTATATTTTCAAATAAAAATCACTTTGCTCCTCTAAAGATGTTATTCTTCATATACAAAGAAGCATCAACCTCTTTTAACATCAAATACCTTTCCTTGCAAGCGCTGATTTTGATTTTAAATTATCCTTAGGAAATTTAAAAGATAATCCATGCAAACTATCTGATAGAAGTTTTGCTAAATCCTGGTCAAGTAGCAAAAGGATTTGATATTGAAAGTATCATACCAGAAAACTTGAAAATGATTTAAAAATTTAACAAAACATTCTATTATTTTACATCTAGCCTGAATAGTATTTTCAGATTCAGGATAAACATTAATTGGTATCCCCATTTAATTACAGCTTGTAATCTGGTGTAGAATACTCTTGAGGATTTATTTGATTTAAAGATAATCTCTACATGTCTACAGTTGATAAACTTATGAAATACTAAAACTGTGGTTTCCTAGTATATTAATTACAGTATATACTTTTGTGGACAAATATTCTTCATTCATTATTTCTAAGTTTTTTCATTCATAAAATCCAACTATTCTTTGTTATGATATTTGAGCATGAGGTCCCATTAAAATACAAATAGTATAGTATGCTATAGTTGTATAACATACAGACTGGAACTATATTCAGAATCAATGTGCATCAAAAAACACTAAGTACAGGTGACCCAAAGTATGGCCAATAACCATTAATCAATACTTAGAATATTTTTAATCATGGGCTTATGCTGAAATAGTAAAATTAAGGACTTCTGCTCAACTGAGACAATTGATACCATAATTTTTATTTTAGAGCTATTAATATTATTACATTATATGTGCAAGTATGTCTTAAGAAAAAATTATGACTTTTTAATAAAAGTTAACTGCACCACCAGAACAAACCCAGAAGTAGAACCAAAAGTCTAGTCATTCTTTCCAGGAATAACATAACCAATAAAAAGGAAACTCTACTAGATTTAGCTTTGGAAAGAAAAGAGCAACTAAGTGTTTTTCTATTTTGTCAAAAAATGTGATAAAACTAAAATTTGAGCACCAAACAGTATTTTTCAGACATTCAAAAGTAACTTCTTTCCTATCATTGTCTTATATTTCCCATATGGTTGACACACCAGCTATCTTTGGTAACTTCTAATATATTAAATTTCCTGTAAGTACAAGCAGACTCCAGCAATCAGATAACAACAGAAATCCTAGACTTGCTGCTGTAACTTGAGGAGTGATGTGTTGCTTAGGAAAGGGTGTCACAGAAGTAGTAACTAGTTAGAAGCAAAATAAGGCAAAAGGTCATAAGATAAAATGAATCTTAATTGCATGTAGACTCAGTAATCTTTGATTTATTATCATGATCTCCTGGACTAGAGGTACAATTGACACATCCATGTCCCTTATCCATCTCCCCAAATAACTTTGCTCCCAGAAAATAAGTCCTCATCTTTAATGTGTTTAGGGACCATAAATGTAAGCCAGGGTTTCAGTAATAAAGTGAGATGTGGATTGTGTGGATCAGTATCATATAATTTTGCTGTCATACAAACTAAACTTCACAAGCTCATAATGTAAGATTTAGTTTCTATAATCTGTTAGTATAGTAAAAAAAAGGACAGTTAAGCCAGTATAAAAATACTTTTTTTAAACTTAAGATTGCATATAGATAAATGTGTGTACATATGTTTATGTATATATATATATAATTTCTTTCAGTAGAGCTAAGAAACACTATGAGAGGTGTTTGATGCAACTCCAGATTCTGACTTCTAAACATTTTACAAATGTACAGTAAATGGTTCCCCACCAAAGAAAATGTTTCATATGTTTTTGTTAAGAAGAATGTTTAAAACAATGGCTATATTCTGAGAAAAAAGTGACTTTAAAGGACATACATTCTATCAATTCAAAGAATTCAGAGGACATATACAAGCAGTAAGGACAACAAACTCTAGAATGTGCTTTTTTCTAACTGTAGCAACAGCAATAACCCCTTAGAAAACCCAAACTTTTTTGCTTTTTTGTTTTTTTTCCATTTTAGAGGTTTTATGCAACTTGCCACTTGGCTAACACTGCTAAAGGTTTGTTTCATATTGCTTTATTTTCTTTCACATAGTTTTACTCTGACTTTGCTTTTAAAGAAGAATATTCACATTTTAACCTATGTGTGAATAAAATCCAATTAAAACATTCTAAAGAATTGTATACAAAATTCTTAGTACCTATTCATAACAAGTATGGCTCCTATATGATTTATGCAAGTAGTGATCTTAGGAAAGTTTCCAAACCTAGAATAACCAATGCTTTTAAATTTATAGTAAAATATTATATAACACATATACATGTATAATGTTAAGATTCAATCTTCTTTTGGAATTACATAGCCAGGTAGAATAGCTTTGTATATACATACAAGTCTTTCTGCACATCTTTTATTATGAACATGTTTTACTGTAAGTCCACCAAGAACAAGAGTGCTCTACTAACCTGCAGTGGTCTCTGTTTATCACTGCTTTTAGGAGATTTCAGTCCACTTGTTTGCTGTTGTAGTAGAAGTTGTCTTGCTGCCTGGAGAGCCTACAAGTGAAATAAATAAATAAATACATAAGAATTATCTAAATATTCCTTCTAAGTGAAATTGATCATCAGTTACTCCTCAGCTTAGATGTATGAGGATCCTCACATCCTCACCTTCTTTTACAATCCCTATTCTTTTTTCTTCTAATATGCAAAATAAATTCATGAAACACATGTATACAACTTTATTTAAATCATAGAGATGTGTGTAATCCTTCAGGAAATAAATTTAATTTGTTTAAAGTGCTTCAAGAAGGAAAACCATAAACTGCATCAATAACCTCATTTCCACAAGGAACTTGTCTGAGTGTTCAACTAAAATGCCCACTCCCTTTTAAATTATCATTCAATTTGCATTTTCATATTACAATTTTGAAGCAAAAGCAGTAAGACTTCAAGTGTTACCGGAAGCTGTAATTAAATTTGACAAATCAACATCAGATTATCTTGAAAGTGAATTAATAAGGATTTTCGCTAAAGATTAAAAACACTTTTTTGTACTTACAATTCAAGGGGAAACCTCTCCTTTGACAAAATAAAGTGCAGTTTTAATACCAAATAAAATTGAGTGGTTTTCATTTGCATTCTTAGCAAAATCAGAGAACAAAGAAATTACCACCCAACCAATCATGCTTGTTTCTATGTGTGACAGAATACCAATCAAAATAGAAGATGTTTTCATTTATTTTTATGTTTTCTTATCTACTTAGGAAAATAAAATTTAACATAAGAAACTAATGTAAACAGGTCTTTCACTAGAGGAAAGACATTTCAGTGAATATACTTTATAAACTCATCTTCAAAACACAGTATCCTAAAACAAATTGTATCTTTAATTGCTTTAAAGGGAGCAGTAGCAACTGACTTAAAATGAACTTTTTAAGTCTATTTAAAAATTAATTTTCTCTGTTAAAAACTGAGCTCAATACACAATAATGACAGATTTTTTTCAACACATAAATACTAAAAGATACCACTACCCTGTTTTATTATTCTCTGTTTTAAAACACAGGGTAAATTTTCATAATGGTAAAAAATAAATATACTTCTATAA
Source organism: Megascapheus bottae (assembly GCF_031878675.1). Taxonomy (NCBI): domain Eukaryota; kingdom Metazoa; phylum Chordata; class Mammalia; order Rodentia; family Geomyidae; genus Megascapheus; species Megascapheus bottae. Next base: position 58,013,960 of record NC_143513.1, on the reverse strand, counting down.
TAATTAAGATTTTCAGCTGATAAAAAGTTCAATTTTGATTAGAACCAATGATCTGTTTTTTAGGAGAGTTTCTAGTATCCATGACAACAGTTGCTTTGACAAGATGTGCATATGGCATTACACTACCAGCTGGTGTGAACAATGTTTGAACTACTGCATTGAGATGCTGAGCAAACAGAAAAAGTTGCCACGTCTTAACCCTCAGGGAAGGCAGTCATCCCCTGATCAATTATGAAAAGACAGAGAGAGGGCTGCTACAGTCTGGCTTCAAGCAAGTTTTCTGAGAAGGCAGGCAGACCTAGAAACTAAAGTAAACAAACTCAGTGCACTAGCATCATCTCCTAACAACATTGATTTGTCTTCCCATAGCAGGATCTGGCACAGTTTGTAAAGCTTTTCCTTTTCTTTCTTTTCCTTTTTCTTTTTTTTTTGGAAGGTACAGTCACGAAGATTTTCCTTAAACAACAACAACAAAACAACTTTTCAAGTAACAACAAATCACACCAATATTCTAAGGATAGGATATACCAGTGAACCCAGGAAATTTATTACAGAGTTGTTTGAATAACATAAATTCTATAATTATATTAATATCACCAAACTCAATGACAACACTGTATTGATATTTTAAAGAGCATGCATTCCTCTTTTTGGTTGAGACCTATAAAATAAGAATGAGTGATAATTTTCTCATGGAAATTGCATTAGTATGATGAAGCCTGGGTCTTCAATACAACTTTAAAAAAAAGAAGCTAAAATCCATATGAAGTTTGGCTAGTTTTTTAATAAAATCTTTTTATTGCTTTTGAGTTAATAGATAATATATCCTTTAAGTTTTCTTTGTGTGTGCAGGTGGTGGTGGGGAGGTCATCCATTATCTTAAAAGATTCTAATCAACACAGTTTAGAACTCTGGAATGGTAGACAATTAGGACTAAAAGCAAGCTTATAAGTCACCTAACCTCAAAAACCTCATTGAAAAAATAAAAATAAAGAAGGAAAAAGTGAAGATTCCACTAAACAGTTGCCTTGTTTGGGTCACAAAGTAATTTCTAAGTGCTTTGTTCAAAGGCTCCTGGATCTAAGCCACAGTGTATTGCAAGTTGCCCTATTGCCTTTAGTCTGTCCAAGGAACCAATCACTAGAGAACAACAGTTGAGTAAAATTCGAGTACAGGAAACATACATTACATACTATCTACTTACTTTTTACCAGTAAAGGTAAAGTTTTTCAGAACATAGGAGAAAATGATCTTTTTATTACTTGAATTTGTAAGTGAATATAACAATTATCACATAATATGGACTCCTTTCATGGCAAAATGTACTCTACATTTTTAGCCTGGATTTCATTATATATTCTACCAATATATGACAGAACTCCAAACTTTACCATATTCTCAATATTTGTTTAATTGATCAGAGTTGGAAGGAACCTTTACTATTGCTTAAGCTACCTCTCTCATTCTATGGGCAAGAAAATGAAAAATCAATGTTATAATTCCTTCATTAATGTCACAAAGAACTAGCAGTACTCAGTCACAAACTTTCCCACACCCTGGACTACATCCATTTCAGCATTGTGAATTATGTTCCTTCAAGCAACCAGTGGAATATTTGAATCCCAATGGTTATAGAAAAAAATCATACACAATAAGACATAATGAACTTCTGCTTATAAAAATATTCCTAGCCAAGAATACACTACTGCTTTAGCATCTTGGAACTCACATCCATTTAGAAGAGCTGTGGATCATCTTCCAATATAAACTTATGAAAAATAATTTCCATTTGCTCACTTCAACATTTTTAGTAGCAATAGAGATTGTTATAGTAAACAGAAGAGGTGGAAGGAAAATAAAAAAAACCTCTAGAAGATCAGGAATGATTGAAAGCCCATAAGCAGCAGAGTCTTTGGCAGTTTGCCTTTTGACTACATGCGTCATAGGACATTTTTATTTCCATGTCTTGGATAACACATTTGGACTGGATTTCAATAAACAATTGCTCAGAGATGTTTAGGTCATCTCTGTAATTTATTACTGTAACTACTCAAAAGATGAAAGATTATGAGATAAAACATTTTCATCCATATTTGGCAGTAGGTGTCAAATTACATCAAATATTAATTTGAAAATTACTTTCCACTTTTACCAATAAATACAAAAGATAAGTTCCAGGGCTGTTCATTAAGTTTTATGAACCAATGACATATTTATGTGATTGTCTTCTCTTCCCAAAGTCATGCAGAACAAAAGCCAAACCTTGTTTACAAAATTTCCTTTGCTAATGATGAAGTCTGATTCAAATGGACAACAAGAACTAGGATTTGAAAGCAGCCAAACAGTATCTAGTTTCCCAAAACACATTTGTTTTGAATTAAGGGTGCACTTTACTTAACGAAGTTTCCTAATTTTAGTAAAGCTAAAGAAAATTGGGATAGGATATTTTCGAAATTGGAATCAGATTAAATATTTTGTAAGAAACAAAGAATAAAAATATTTGCAAATAAATTGAAGATCTATTTTGATATCAGAGGTATGAGACTGTATGTATCTTACAGAACTGAGTGAATTTTCTACTCACTGTAAGCATCACTTCTAATAGTTACTGAGTGATTTTAACCAAACTAAACTTTCATTAAGTTCCAGTTTATCATATTTCTCTCGTGGTATTAACTTTATGATTGTGATGAACCGTGCAAGACATAATTCAATTAAATAGGCTGTTGTGAAAATTAATTTGGTGTAAAAAACTTTGTAACCTGTGAGATAAACACTTTATTTTTCTGGAGGAAAATGGGATTTCTTTTTTACCAGAAATAAAATTATTTAAGAATGGTTTATAAATACCCAGTGGAATAAAACAAAAAAAGCAACAACAAACTACCCCTAAACTGCTTATTATGCTGAGGCTTCTAGGTAACTTTTCTTTTAAGTAAACATACGCATATTTTGGGAGAAAAAGAGAGACATCACTCATATCTTTCCTGTCTCGTCCCATAAAAAATAGGAATGCTTAACCTATCAGTCTGCTGCATTTGAGACATTAAAATGAAAAATGACATCTACACCCATTAATATTTTCAATGTATAAACAGCACAGCGTGACACATTCTTGAGAGCTGAAGGCTACAAAATCTCTCTGAACATAAATAACAAAGCACTCAGAAGCATATTTGATGTTGAGATTCATCTCTGAGCAAAACACTGCTGCCTCGGATTCTTATGAAAATAGATGCGGCCCAAATGGATCCCCTGTAATTGGTTTCAGATAGCGAGGTCAGAAGAAATATGATACAAGAAGCGATTACGCGGAGCAGGCGAAACAAGAATGTTTACACAGGCAACTCCCTGCTTACAATGACAAGGAGTGGATAGTTTGCAGATAACTAGAACCAAAAAAAAAAAAAAGAAAGAAAAAGAAAAGAAAAATAAAACCTACCAACCAATTTTTTACTCCCCTGTTTTAACCTTTCACACATTATGTGCTTAATCTGTTACTTGCAAATACTGAACATAAAATAAATTTCAAACAGAATTTTCTTTTGCAATTATTTCTTAAGTGTGATGGATAGAAAAACATCGTTGGTTTCCTCCACAGAGGATATGAATTTCTATTCTGCTTGTCCCTTTTCTTCCCCACTAAAAAGAATATACTGATAAATGTAATCTGAAGTTTCATAATGTTATTTAATAGAAGAAAATTAATCACTTAATTGTCATAACCTATTTTGAAACAGCAATCTATCAGAATGAAATTATTCATCTGTAGCTACTGACACTCCATTTTATCAAGCTTGATGTATAATTAGACTGATTCTTGAAAAAAATAGATAATTATTCAAAAAATTAAAAACAATTGTTATCATAGTTAACATAAAATTAGAAAATAAATGTGGATACATTGTATTTATATTGTGTATCACTATGAAATCCAAAATGGGAAAGCTAAAATCATGGTCGTGAAATATGAGGCTTTTTAAACTTGTTATTTAGTGCCCATGAGGTTGATTCAATGGAAAGAGAACCAAGGTATTGAATCTATGATGGACTGGATCCTCTAATCATTCCCAGAGTAATAATAAATTCCTCAAGGTCCCTACACAATACACACAAAGTACAGTTCAGTACAGCTCCCAATTCACCTGTAAAATAAGCTAATAGTGACTAATGGCTTCAACAGGTCCTGCTTTTCAGATTCGAATCATAGTTGGATAGGATGAACAGTCTTTTTCTAAAAGTTGAATTCTATAGTCTGCAGATAATACTACATAGACAGGAATCCATGCATTGATTTTCTTCACTCTTTTATTTCCAATGAGAATGAATGGCTCATAAAACACTAAGATCATGAAAAGTTCTTTCAATACCACCAATCACTTTCGTTCATATGTAAAGGAATTTGTTCTAAGTTTAAAATTCTTAACAAGAGGTCTATCTTTGTGATTGTTGATATTGATGTATTATATGTGAAGTTATTTCCCTCCCCCCCCCTCTCTCTCTCTCTGTCTCTCTCTCTCTCTGTCTCTCTCTCTCTCTCTCTCTCTGTCTCTCTCTCTCTCTCTGTCTCTCTCTCTGTCTCTCTCTCTCTCTGTCTCTCTCTCTCTGTCTCTCTCTCTCTCTCTCTCTCTCTCTCTCTCTCTCTCTCTCTCTCTCTCTCTCTCTCTCTCTCTGTCTCTCTCTCTCTTTCTCTCTCTCTCTCTTCTGCCAGTCCTGGGGTGTGAACTCAGGGCCTGGGCACTGTCCTTGGACACTTTTTGCTCAAGGCTAGCACCTTGCCACTTGAGCCACAGTACCACTTTCACCTTTCACCTTTTTTGAGTGTGTGGTACTAAGGAATAGAACCCAGGGCTTCAGGCATGCTAACTGAACACTCTACCACTAGGCTATGCTCCTGACCCGTCTTTTTTCTTTTTCATGGTTTGTCTTATGCTTATACTGTATCTGATTTTGGTGTCTGGTATACTGGATTTTGTATGACATATATTTCTTTACTTGAAATAGGGAAGGGAAGGAGAAAAACAAGATAATTAGGGGAGGGAGTGGGAGAAAACATGTTCAAGAAGTAATGTTCCCACTACCTGATGAATGTAACTGTAACTACAACCCCTTTATATATCACCCCAACAATAAAATACAATAAAAAATAAAATTCTTAACTAGAAAAGGTAAAAGTTACTTAGAACCAATTTTACTGAAATGGGTTATTTTTACAACTTCTCTATTCCAAGGTACATGTTCCAAAAACTACAGTGGTTAATGACTGTCTTGGTTATTTCTTCTTCTGGAACAATGTCTGTTTTTATTTTTTTTCCTAAATATATTCCTAAGTTATTTTTTCTTTTTCACATAATTTGGTGTTTTCTCATTATGAGGGCAGCAGCATCTTTTATTTGCATAGGCATTGAAGATTCATTACTGATATGCTCCATTGATTTCCAGTGGCAGGTTGGACATTAACAGAAAAAAAATCATGTAACTCAGTTATACCATCATAACTCACTATAACTGAATATTCTGATCTGGAATATTCTTTTCCATTTAAAAATTAATTTGAAGAAAAGATAGAATTTGGTAACTATTTGAAAGTATTAAATATTTACTATCAAATATTATTAACATTATTTAAATGATTTTTACCATTATAATTTTGTGTATTCCTCTCATTTTCCCACAAAATAACTAAACACAGATAGGAGGGGTGATGTAACATTCTTTCTTTCTTTAAAGAGTTTTCAATTTATTGAGAACACCTTGTTGAATGCCAAAAAGCCACAAACTGTTAAAAGAAGAATCACAAGAGGTAGTGTCAAAGTAAACCAACAGGACTTATTTCCTGAATGAGTGTAATGAATAGGAAGGAGTCAATGATAAATTCAAAATTTCAAGCCCAGGGTAGTGAGAGAATTATTCCACTGCTCGGTGTTATTAAAACAGATTTAGGGGAGAAGGTCTTACTGCTATGATCACCAAGAGTGACAATCAGTTAAGTCAGAGCTCTAGTTTGAGACTCACCAGGCTGATAACAGATTCTGAGTGAGGAGATGGTTGGGTGGTTAAGGTAAAGGAAGCTTATTAGATTGCTACTAAAGAAAATGCACTGAGAAACTCTTAAGGCCCCAAAACATGGTAGATACTTTATCAAGAGAAATTAAAGGACAGTGAAAAGAAAAACGAATGAATTGTGAAGAAGTCATTTAAAAAGAAATCAACACATACAGAAATGAACAGAACAGAAAGTGAGACAGAGATTCCAAGAACTTGACATGGAGAAGGGGCAGTTTTTTTTTTAATATATGAGGCCAGGAAATTTATCTATATACAAAAGGATAGTAATACTAGACTACTATTAATTCTATTGAATTATTTAGAATTATTTATTGAATTTATTGAAGTGAAAAGTGGGAATTCCTTAGCTCCAACCTTCAGCAAATTAGGAGATGCATATTCCACTACCACCTCTTTTTTTCTTTGCCTTACTCTGCTTTACTAATAAATCTTTGCTGGAGTCAAAACAAAAACAAAAAAGAATAAAAGCTGTAAATAGATGTTCATAACAGAACACATACAAATGGCCAACAAGTATATAGAAAACATGCTCAATATCACTACTCATCAGGGAAATGGAAGTCAAAACCAGGATGTGATAGAATGTCAGTCCAGCTAGATTGGCTATTATCAAACAGACAAAAGATAACAAGTGTTGACAGGGGTATGAAGAAAAGGGATCTCTTTCACACTGTTGGTGGGGATGTAAATTAGCACAGCCATTATGAAAAATAATATGAGATTCCTCAGAAAACTAACATCAGAACTGCCCAACAGTCTAATAAATCCACTACTAAGCATATATCAAAAAATGAGTTTAATACATTACAAATATATCTGAATTCCCTTGTTTAGTGAAACACTATTTATAATAACCAAGGAATGAAAACAACCTAAATTTGTATTGAATGATGATTAGATAAGGAAAATGTAGTACATAAACACACCGAAGCAATCAATACTGTCCTAAGAAGGAGGAAGTTCTATCATTTGTCATAACACGGATGGAATCGGAGATCAGTATGTTAAGAGAAATTAGCCAGGCACAGAAAGACAAGTACCACTTGGATTTCACTTACATGTGAAATCATAATACTTGAGAGTGGAATGATAGTTACCATTTGTTAGGAAGTACAGAGGTAAGACATAAAGAGGTAAAGAGCCAGGCCCCACTTCCCATTTTTTTCTAGAGGTTAATTGGAGATAAGAGACTCAGGTCCTTTTGTGCTGGGTTTGGCTTTGAACTTTGATCCTCAGATTTCAGCCTCCTGAGTAGCTAGGACTACAGGTGTGAGTAACCACACAGGCTAGCAATTTCATTTTAAGGTAAGAAAAATGTTCTAGAATTAAAATGTGCATATCTGCACACCTGGATAACAAACTAATAAACCTCAATTGTACATGTATTAGGTAAACTACTATGTAAACTATGTCTCATATTGTTGCTACATACTTAAAAAAGGATTGAGAAGTAAACTCATGGGTAGGTAGCATATGTATGTATGTGTATGTATTTGTGTGTGTATCTGTGTGTGTGTGTGTGTGTGTGTGTGTGTGTGTTTGAATTCAAGATCTGGGGCTCTCTCTGAGCTTTTGTGTTCAAGGCTAGCATTCTACCACTTAAGCCATAGTTCTACTTCTTGTGTTTTCATAATCAATTGGAGACTTCTGTCTCCAATCAAGCTTCGAACTGTGATCATTAGATCTCAGTCTTCTTAGTAACTATGATTATAAGTGTGCACTACCAGCTCCTGGCTATGGTAAGTATATTTATTTATTTATTTATTTATTTATTTATTTATTTATTTATTTATTTTGCCAGTCCTGGGCTTGAGCTCAGGGCCTGAGCACTGTCCTTGGACTTTCTCAAGGCTAGAGCTCTACCACTTGAGCCTCAGCACCACTTCCGGCTTTTTTCTATGTATGTGGTACCAAGGAATTGAACCCGGGTCTTCGTGCATGCTAGGCAAGCACTTTAACCACTAGGCCAAACGCCCAGCCCCAGTAAGTATTTTTAAACACCCAAAACTGAATGAGACAAGAGTTTGATGACTGTTCTTGTGAATATGATCATTTTTGTATGACCTATCAGATGTCAAATACAATCTACAGAAATAATGTTGGTGGGTAAATAAATGGAGAGATAGGACAATTGAGCAAGTCCCATAAGGGCATGGGAAAGTAGAGTCTAGAGGCAGTGGCAGGCAAGGTGCCTATGGGAAGAAGAAAGACATCTTTTGACAGGCTGAAAAGTAAGAGGAGTAGAGGGGACTGGGATTCAGATGTAGGATGGTCCCAATTCAAAATATAAGAAACTACAGTTATCTACTGAGAATTAGATTCAGAAGTTTGGTAAAAAGAAAAGGGAACTTTTGTATCATATTCTGAGAAATTAGTAAATAGAGCCAAAAAAAAAGAAATTTGAAGTGTTAGAGTAGGAAATGTATGTCCATCTATAGAGATGTATGATATAGAGATGTATGGTGTCTCCTTCAGGTGCTATCTTCAGAACTGCATAAAAAAATCCATCTAGTTTCCCCACTCAATTTTGCTATTATCTGTAGTCAATCTGAAACTTTGGCAAAGGACCCTGACACTTGTAATTAAGTCAAGAATATAAGACACTTTCTTACATTCCAGGCTATGCTGAAGGTAAAGGAATAGTATTTCCAATGAAGCTTTTAAGTAATAATAATCTTTTAATGAATAAATGTTTTCTAGGTATATGATACTGGCCACCTGAGACTAACTAGTAGTTTTTAACCTTTATAGTATCTGCTTAACAGGAATGCATATTTTAATAGGCCTATCCCACTGTGATTAGCAAAAGTTTACAGTGTTTATTTAGTTTTCTGAAAGCAGAACTTCCAGTGGGAAAATGTCCCATTGGGTAAAAATAATTTTGTAGTTTCATTTTTCTGTGATACATAGAAACACCATATTTTAATCTCCACTGAAACACTGAAAGGTAGGTATATAACCTCATAGGATCACACATCTTTATGTCCACTTGTACACATATACAATACAGACCTTTATAGTATGAAAGATAAAAAAATTAATTACCATCACATTGTAATGCAGAAATGCAGTGTCTACCATTAAACGACAATGAAAAGACGTGATATGCAGGTTTAGTAACAACAAAAATGAGGAAAACCATCTCTCAAACCTTACATCTGGACAAACCGATTCGGGGTTGAACACTAACCAAGCAAGTACAAACTAAGCTAGCATGGAGGCTAAATTTAAGCCTGATACTAGTCTTATAGCAAAAGGTTAAAATACATTGTTTTATAACATTTGCATCTATTTAATTATCTTTGATATATTGATTGTGAGAAATATCCCTATAAAAATGTGCAAATATTTCCTTAAGAAACCTAAGAAAATAGCTGGTCACCAGTGGTTCAAGCCTGTGGTCCTAGCTACTCAGTAGGCTTAGATCCGAGAATTGAGGTTCAAAGCCAGTCAGGGCAGGAAAGTCCATGAGACTCTTATCTCCAATTTACCACCAGAAAACTAGGAGTGGTGCTGTGGCTAAGTGGTAGAGCACTAACTTAGAGCTAAAGAGCTCAGGGACAGTGACCAGGTCCAGAATTCATGCACCATGACTGAGGAAAAAAAATAGAAAATGAGTATTGATATATATCAGAACATAGAACAGCCTAGGAAGATGTAATGATTGCAGGAAGTTACCTGATAGGAAACCTAGTTCCTTAAGATATTTCTCTATATTTCTTCTCTATTCTTTTGTCTTAAAAAATAAAACACATGCAACACACACACACACACACACACACACACACACACACACGAAGAAAATGTTTCCTAAAAGATTTCCTCTGTCATAAGTCTTTGAAACAAACTTTGTCAGTGGGCCATTTGGTGCAGATACATTTAACATCTAAAGCAAGGGAGAAAGTAAAGTTTCTACAACCTGAATTAGCACAAAAAGAATTTATTTTCAAAAATTGACAAAGTAATAAGATTATTTAGTGAATACATTTGATTACTCTTAAACTTATCACCATCTTCCATGTGGTAAGACTCCCTTTTTAGTGTTACCTAAACAGGTCATTGCTCTGCTTCTCTTAATAAAAACTGATATTGAAATTTGAATGAAATATCAAATATATTTTTGTTTTATAGTTCCACTTAGAATTAACACATTGAATGGTCTGTTATAGAAGATATTTATCTCATTCAACCATTCATTAAAATACTATTTATTAAGTTCCTCTTATTTGTTTGGTATGAGAAGTAAGAATGTGTTTCAAGTCAAGTAATGTCTTGTCCTGTTTAGAATATAACAACTGACAAACAAGCAATTACCTTTTAGTATGGCTCTTGAGTCTGTTCTTCCATTATGTCATATAGATAGTTGGTAATGTAAATTATTATCAGCCTTGTTCTAGCTTTAAAAGAGTTATCTAAAATATGGTAAATGTGTAGAAAGAATTCTTCATTAAAAAATATGAAAATTACAGGAGGCAGATCTTGTGTGATTAAGAAGGATGACTATATTTCAAATCATGAAAAAGTAATTCCAGAAGCCATTTTTATGTAAGGTCAGAGACAAAACTATGACAAAAACAAATAGCCCAGAGGATTGAAAGAACCGTGTTATCTATCCTGTGACAGAGCATATGCTGAAATTTCATTCAAAAAGAGGCTTCAATTTTGTCACATATAAAGCCTCTGCCCAAAGGAATAGTTATTCAAAATAAGCAGTTTAACTGCACATTTTAAGGTGAATGCTTTCCAGTTCAATGTTTCTAGTCTTTAAATTAATCATGCTGGATTGTGATTTGGAAGGAAAAAATAATCACAGACTACTTATTGCAAGACGAATTGTGAAAACTGGAAATTAAAACTTTATTTCTTAGGGCTGTATGGGCAAGGTGCTTTGAAATCCTGGAGAAGTCCCAAATGGCCGTGGCTCAAAAAGGCCCTTTTCTCCCAATGTCTCAAAATATATTAAGCCTCTCATAGAAGGGGGATTTTATGTAGGCCCCGGGAAGCCTTCTTATGATTACTACAGGTCCTATAAGAACTGCATACTTTCTCATGGAAGGCACCTTTTGGCACTCTCTTATAATTATCTTCATTTACATAACTGGTACCTCACAGACCATTCAGCCAGTGGAACAATAAGCTTGCTCCTATCATCTCTATGTTGAAGTTAGGCCATTTCACTGAGTCCCAAGACAAGCTACTGTGAAGTCCCTGGGCATCTCGATTGCTATCACTTGTCTGTTGCTAGAGGAGCATGCTCACTGCCAGAATCCTCTGGCAGAAACTCAATTTCTGAATCCAATACTAATTCATTACACAGTCTGCAACAGCTGGGACACTGGAATACACAAATTAGGCATTCTGAGATTTAAGGACGAATCCAAAATACACACTCAGGTCCTCCCTATGATTCCGAAACCATGGAAATGGCTCTCAAAAATATAAGGGGAGGAGGTTATTGTCACCAGCTCATCCTGCCAACACTACATTAGACCCTTCTGATTTTAGCCTCCATAGTAGTGCTATCTCCCTGATCTTTTGTTAAGAACTGTTTTAAAGGATTTAGTGATGGAATGCTTACTGTGACTTGGAAACTGTACAAGGTGTAGAGTGTCACAGATACTATAAAGATTTGAGATATCACCAACAAATGGTGGTGGGAAAACTGAATATCCCTTAGATGTCATCTGAATACACAGTAGATACTAAAATCAAGCAATGAAATATACGGATTGAAGAGTTAAATATAAGACAGAAACTGTTGAACTGCTGAAACACTTGATAAGTAAAAACACTTGACAATAATCTGGGTAATCATTTTAGTAAAACATGATTCCCAAAACAGAGAAAAAAAAAAGGAGCAGGTAACAGAATTTCATCACATTAGAAAGCTTTTTCCTTTAAAAGAAATAATCAACAGAGCTAATAGAAATAAAATAATATCCACGTAGCTCTCTTTCTGAAAAAGGATTAAAAATGCATTAGGGCCTCAAACAACTCCATTGGTACGAAAACAAGTAATCCACTTAAAATACTGTCAAGCAATCAAAACAGACATCTTTCAAAAGAAGACATATATTTCTAGATAGCAAGTATAGAGAAAATGTTCAACAACAGTAATTATCAGATAAATGCAAATCACCATACAATGAGATACCAGCTTACACCAGTAAGAATGACTAGTATCAACATTTGGAAAATGCCAAATATATTGGAGGAAGTGGATACGATGAAGCCATGATATGCTGTTACTGGTGGTGTGAGCTAGTACAGCCAAGGAGAACAGGACATAGATTTCTCAAAACAATAAAAAAATAAAAATAGAAAAGCAATATGATCAATCAATGCCACCAATGAAATAAATAAAGGAAATATGTTGGAAGAGAAATCTTTATCCTGTGCTCACATAAGTCTTATTCATCACAGGAAAAATATGTAATCAAACGAAATTTCCATGAACACATATAAAAGCTAGAATACTAATCAACTTCTAAAACAAAAAATTCTGAAATTTATTACAGCATGGATAGAGCTGTAAGATATTATGATAAATTACAAAGCAAGGCCCAGAAGGACAGTTAGCTCATTAACAATTTCTGAGAAATCTAAAAAGGGCAAATTCTTAGGTGTTAAAAAGAGAATGATGGTGACCAGGGTTAAGGTTGGGTAGATGTTGGTCAAAGGACAAAGAAATCCAAGTAGAAAAGAGGAATATGGTACAATATCTACTTTACATCATGACTACTAACAATACATTAGATAACTGAAAATTACTGAGCTGGGCATAGAGTTCATAAATTGATTAAATCCTTAGGAATGTATGGATCCATCTGTTGTATCCACCAAAACTCTTTAAAATATATTTTTTCTCCATATATTTTATTGTAATTAGTAGAAGGATTACATTATATTCACCAGATAGAAGGTGCATTACTTCACATACATTGATACCCTTTCTCATGCCTTGGTCCCATTTCACTCCCCCCCCGCCCCTCATCTTGTTTACCCCCCTTCCCTATCCAATTTCAAATAACCAAATATGCATAGCCAATATATAAGATAATAGTATTTAAAATGTATTTTAAGTGTTCACACCCAAAAAAATGGGTAAGCATGGTTTGTTTTTAGCCATCTAAAATATGCAATGATTCCATTATCAATTTAGTTCTTTCAGTTATACAAGGATATTTAAACAAGAACTTTCTACCATAAAAATATATTGCAGGTTTTATTTAGTCTTTTTATCTACACATACAATTTGCACATTTTTATGGGGTACAATGTGATGCTTTGATTTATGCACACAGAAGAAAATATGCACATGGCATGTCCTCCACCTGAAACTTATTTTTTTTGGTGGGTCATGGGGGCTTGAACTTGGCCTGGACACTGTCCCTGAGCTCTTCAGCTCAAAGCTATATCCCTACCCTTGAACCAAGCCCCAGGGGTTCCTGTTTTCAAGAGGTTAATTGGAGATAAAGAGTCTCAGTCTTTTTGTGCCCCTGCTGGCTTTGAACCTTGAGCCTCAGATCTCAGCCTCCTGAGTAGCTAGGATCACATGAATGAGCCACTGTGCCCCATGCACCTGAAAGTTTATCTTGTCTTCATTACAAATGCATTCAAAATCTCTTCTTCTATTTTGAGATACATAAATGGCCAATAGATGCATGGATGTATGAGAAAATGTTAAATAACAATGTCAATAACAACTGTGGAAGTATAAATCAAAAATCCAATTGAGACACTACCTTTCTCTAGCCAAGGTAGCTAATAACAGAAAACCAAAACAAACAAAAACCAAACAAAATGTCAGAAATCTTATGTGTTGGCAAGTATAGGGAGAAAGGGACATTCATTCCCCACTGATGGGAATGTATCAGTACACTCAATTTGAAAAATGATATGAAGGATTCTAAAAAGCTGAAAATGAAATAACCATTTGACCTAACAATTCCACTCCTGAATGTACACCTGAAGAAAATAAATTCAAGATACAGCTGTGCTATTATACCTATTGTAACACTATTCACAATAGCCAGTACATAGAGTCAATCTTATCAATTGATGATACAGAATGCAATACTACTCAGTTATAAAAATATAAAGTCTTGTTATTGGCAACAACATGAATGGAACCAAGAGCTATAGAGTGAAATAAGTCAGGCATAGAAAGACAGACAGAACCAGTATAAAGTGGTTATCAGAGACTGTTCAGAAAAGGGAGAAAGGAGTGGGAGAGTATTGAACTATGATTACCAGGTTATAGTCCCACAAGTCGAATAAATTCTGAAATCTTTACAGTATAACCAAGTGCTCATCTATGAAAAAAATGTTATGAAACTACAAAGCATGTTCCATTCTCATTTTAGTTAAAGGGACAATGGTTCCTTCAACAGGGGGTCATCTGTAAGCCATATTCTAAACAAAGATCCTTAGGTTCCACCCTAGAAATTAAGATCCAGTTAGGCTTCAGGTAGTGTCTAAGAATGCTTTTTTTTTTAAAGCTCCCAAAGTGATTCTGATAGATAACCATGTCTGAGAACTATTTTTCTACTAGGCATTTTTTTATATCTCTAAAAATCATGCTAGTAAGCTTAGAACTGGTTAAGCTTAGCAAATCTGTAATCTCAGGAGGTTGAGATCTGAGGATCAAAGTTCAAAGCCATCAGAGGCAATAAAGCCTATGAGACTCACATTTCCAATTAAATACCAAAAAAAAAGCCTAAAATGGAGCTGTGATTCAAGTGGTAGAGCCCTATTCTTGAGTACAAAAGAGCAGGAATAGTGCTTAGCCTCAGATTTCAAACATTAGGAAGGGTACAAAGTAAGAAAATTGTGTTAGTGATTTCACTGTAGTAGTAACTCACTGTTGCTAGTATTATTTATATCACAAAGCTTTGTCTAAAGTATGGGTAGTAACATGGGCACTTTCCATTTCTCGGTTAAATTTCACTATATTTTACTCAACACTGAAACTACAAAGATAGAATCAAACATTTGAAAGCTATCAAATGACTGAAGAACTATCCAAATTCCTCCATACTGCACTGTGCATGTAGTGTCAGAGAAGTTAGTAATTTACTGAGGCCAGAGTGTTCTAATGCTATTTATTCAACATTAAGAATCCAGATTTGGCTAGGAGTGGATGGTTCACACCTATAATCCTAGATAATCAGGAGGCTGAGATCTGAGGAGTAGGTTCAAAAGCTAGTGCAGCAAGAGTGTCTGTGAGATTCTTATGTCCAATTAATTTCCAGAAAGCAGAAAGTGTTGCTGTGACTCAAAGTAGTAGAGCACTAGCCTTCAGCAGAACAGCTTAGGGACAGAGCCCAGGCTCTGAGTTCAGTAACAAAAAAGGAAAAAAAAATCTGTTTATTTTGCATATCATCTCACTAGGTTTAACTATGTATATGGAAAGATAAAATCAAGATTTTTAGACAGTTTAGTTTATCCTGTCCTCTTGTCAGTTTCTAAAAGGTTTTCATGACAATGTTCCATATTCATTCTACTCTCTCGAGGGCTCCCTGTTGGAAACTACCTAGCAAGATGGTGTTCTGCTTTGCCTTTTCATTCTACTCCTGTTTCTGTGAAAATTTATTCCATGGAGAACTCCCACTTTACTTTTTCTTAAATCAATGATCGGGGAGACATGACCTTGAGAAAAACAGACTAAGAGATTCTCAGAATCAAATAAATTATATGGGGTCATAATATTGTTTTAGTGAGTTGGGGGTAGGACCACATAGACTGCTCTTTCTATGGGCAGACAAATTCCTGTTTTAGAGTAATCTGCTTGGAAATGGGGCCAATTTCATTATTGGTCTGGGCTAATAAAAATTATTATAAATGCATTCATCTTATAACAAAACATTTTTTCTTTTTACTTTGTCAAGATCCTGCAATACCATAAATAGGAAAAATTCAAAAGCAGGTACTAAAATATGAATTTGATCAAGTATAAAGCCAATAGGCAATAGATAGATAGATAGATAGATAGATAGATAGATAGATAGATAGATAAAGGAAGGAAGGAAGAAAGCAAGGAAGGAAGCAAGGAAGCAAGGAAGGAAGAAGGAAGGAAGGAAAAAAAGAAAGACAGAAAGAAGGAAAGAAAGAAAGAAAGAACGAAAGAAAAGTGAAAAGCCAGGTGCTGGGTATTCATGCCTGTTATTGTAGCTACTCAAAAGTCTGAGATCTGCAATTAAAATTGAAAGCCAGCCTGAGCCAGAATGCTTATGACACTTTTTGTTTTAATTGACTTCAAAAAGCTGGAAGTAGAAGTGTGGCTCAAGTGGTAGACCACTTGTTTTGACTTAAAAAGCCAAGTGAGAGTATGAGGTCCTGGGTCCAAGTCATAATATTGGTACTACAAAAAAGGAAAAAAAAGAGAAAATAATATGCAACAAAATATTCATGAAACTGAAGTCATTCATGTATAGTATTATAAAAATTTCCAGTTAACTAACAATGTATGCTATATGCATTATTGTCTATCAATAGGGAATATCAACATTATAATGAATTTTTTTTATTTATTGTTTTTGCCAGTCCTGGGCTTGAGCTCAGGGCTTGAGCACTGTCCTTGGGTTTTCTCAAGGCTAGAGCTCTACCACTTGAGCCTCAGCACCACTTCGGGCTTTTTTCTATGTATGTGGTACCAAGGAATCGAACCCGGTTCTTCATGCATGCTAGGCAAGCACTTTAACCACTAGGCCAAACTCCCGGCCCTATAATGAATTTTTAGACTGTACTTTTTCTATCAGCTTAGCATTTAAGTTTTTCTAGTTAACAACGGGTTTTTATGGAACAAAACAAATATTTTATGACATGGAAAACTAGAATTATGAGAAATGAAAGATGAATAATTTTGCACAATAAAATTTATATAATTAAACACAACCTCAGAGATGGGTAGGTAAATGAATAGAAGAAGGAAGAATATTGTCAAGAATTCAGTGTATATCCTACAAAATTAAGGAAATTGAGGGAAAGGATTGGGTGGAAGTTTGGGGTGAGAGGTGAAAAAGCTGACATTGATCAAGACATGTTGTACCCATAGACTGCTTTGTTGAATGACAACTCCTGAGTACAACTACTTAGAGATAATAACAAAAAGCATTTTAGAGAGATGGGCATGCTGAAGTTCAAGAGAAGAATAATATAATCAAAAGTTGGTTATACACACCACAGTGGGATATTTTCTTTAAAGTTACTAATGAATTATGAATTTAATGTACTGTGAGTAAGAACACATTTTTATTTTGTAGTGTGTCTATCCATCAATCCCTAGAATTTACTTTTCACTTACTGCATTCCAATGCATGTCCTAAGGCAAGTCTTCTGATAAATTCTCCTCTAAAGACACAGCTAGTCTTCAGTTCTCTTCTGAATTCATTCCTCTTCCCTCCTCACTTAACTCATTGATGCAAAAGCTCTCTGTTGCAGGATTTGTTCTTTGATTCTTATCTCTTCTCACTAAACCTGCATACCACCAGTTTGTATCAAGAGACATGGGGAAATGTCAGTATGTATTTTTTAAAGTGCCCTTTATTCTGTCTTTATATCCATTGGGTTCAAAAGATTATGCACTCGTCTATAGAAAGTCTCAACTTCAGAAATTTTTTAAATGATAAAATCATCCTTGTAACTTATGAATATGCAAAATAAAACCCTTTCACCGAGGCCAAAGTTAAATACAGACTTTTGTCCCTATTTTTATCTTCTTGTCATCCTATTTTCACTGCTTTCATCTTCCAGGTCATTTCCTCTGCTTTCCTCTACCAAGCCTTAAGGAGTGAATAATTGGCATAGCAATATAGAGATTAAGTGGGTGGTTAGACATTGACCTTCAGGAATTTAACTATAAAAAGAGACCAACAGATCAATGATGGGAAACAGAAACTGAGGTATGAACCAGCAATCAGACAATAAGTTATACTGAACAACAACAAAAAAAACCTCAGTTAATGTCCTTTAATAAGTCTCATCTGTGATTCACTGTCAATGGAAAAGTTTGAAAGAGGACATGGATCTTGTATTTTTGTAAACCATAAAAGCACCTAAACATAAATGAATTGCGAGTTTCCCTTCTTCTACTCACTATTCAACAGTCTGTACGTTCCCAGCTCTCATCCACTTTTTTCTCACTGCTCTGTAGTGTCTATAGTTTTCTTTGCATGACATACTCCTCCCCAGTCTCAAACTCTTTATGAACATCTGCTTTTCTTTTCTTGTTTATTCCCTTCCTCTCATCTCTCTTGTTTTCTAACTCATTGCACATATCCAGCCAGACTTGGAATTTTAATTACTATCTGCATTCATGTATTCATTCATCCACTCATTCATCCATCATCTATCATAGGGCCTGAACTCTGGTCCTGGCTACTTTCCCTGAGCTCTTCAACTCAAGGGCTAGTGCTCTACTAATTTGAGCCACAGTATCACTTTCAGTTTCCTGGAGGTTAGTTGGAGATAAGAGTCTCATAGACTTTGTGCCTGGAGTGGCTTTGAACTGCAATCCTCAGATCTCAGCTTCCTGAATAACTATGATTATAGGCATGAGCTACTGGCACCTGGCAAAGTAACTTTATGGTGACAATTCAAATGTCCAGATCTTTTCTCATGAACTCACCATATGTGATTATTTGTCTTGATCATGCAACTGTTTTCAGAAAATGAAAATACAAGACTTAATAGTTTGTCAACAAAACTGAGTATTAGCCAGCTCTCCTTTCAGACAAAATAAAGAAATTAAAACTGTCCACTCTTCCTTAATTTGTCAGTTTGGACTAAACTCAAATGTCACAATCATCCTTGGTTCTTTGGTATCTTTCTCACAAGTACAGCAACCCATCAGCAGAACTCTTGAAATGCATCCAGAACTTGGGAATGCTCCTGTCACTCCCACTGCAACAAGCATAGTCTAAGCTCCTATCATCTACTTCATGAGCCCTTACAGGGCCTTTTTGTCCACTTTCTTCAATTCCTCCTTTTACTCTGTACAGATACTTTGCACAGAGCAACCAAAACAAACCTCCCCCACCCACCAAAGTTGCCTTTTAAAAGACTTTGCAGGACCAGTTATCTTTCTTAGAATAGGCTTTACATAAAGTAACCAATTGTTCCTTCTGAAACTGACTTTCATGTTTCAACATGCCCTTTGCTCATTCCGCTCCAGTCAAATTGGCCTCCTTGCTAAACCTGAAACAGGGAAATCATGCTTCCCTCATAGCACTCCTTCAGCCTGGAGTCTGTCCAATCCTAAATGCTTGCTTCTTCATCCCTTCATAAGCTTTGTGCTTAACTGCCTTATCATAGATGTTTTTTCCCCAGGCTTATCTATGTGAAATAGCACATTTTTGAAACTCTTATCACATAAGATTCCAGTATTACTTTATAAATTTAATCACTATATTATAATGTCATTTGGTTAATGCTCATTTCTCTAGCGAGAATGTAATAATCTATGACTATTATACCCGCCCTTAGGGTTCTTTTAGTAAACATTGTCAATCCAAATGGGAAAAATATATATATGCCTAAATATATATAAATATCTATTCATCCATATATATATATTCATCTGTAAAAATATATAGACCTTATCTGGGCACCAGTGGCTCATTCCTGTGATCCTAGCTACTCTGAGGCTGAGATCTGAGGATTGCAGTTCAAAGCCAGCATGGGCACTAAAGTCAGTAGGAATCTTATCTTCAATTAACCACCAGAAAACAGGAAGTGGCACTGTGGTTCAAGTGGTAGAGCACCAGCCTTGAGCTGAAATACTCAGGGACAGCATTCAGGCCCAGAGTTCAAGCCCCATGACATACACACACACACACACACACACACACACACACACACACACACACACATATACATATACATATATATATATATATATACCTATATATATTCATTTGGTCTAAAACCTACCTTGTTCTTATCTTCAATCTTATTCTCACATAATTTTGGTTGCATAAGATGAAAGGAATGAAATTGCTTTCTCTGCCAAATACCTGTTTGGTTTAGTCACCATCCAGTCCCTCTGCAAACCATGTCAACTCTGTTCTCTAAATAATTTTATGTGTATGATACTTAACCACAACAACTGTTATGTAAGGTTTGATCTCTCACTGAATATCCTGATGTTCTATTAAGACATCATATCAATCAGTCCTGAATACTGCTCTTAGTCTAACCTTATAAAATTCACACTTGATTGCACTATTTTTCACTAAACATTTCTTGCATGCTCCCTAAAGCAAGGCTAATAGGTTCACAGGTGTGCCTCATAACTCCACCCTGTTTCGTTCTCTGCTCCTTCCTCTCTTCCTAAAAAGGTTGAGTTTACAAGGGCTTCCCTTCTGCAAAAATGTCCCAGGCCGTAGTTATGCCAAAGAACTAATACTACATGCTCTTGTAGGATTAGGCCATAAGCCCTCTGAAGGCAAGGAGTATGCCAGTTTTACTCATCCAATGCCCTCAGTTCTTGACTCATTATATCCTGCATTTAGTAAAAGCCAAATATTTCCTGAACAGATGATTCTATATCATTAGGTAAGGTCATTCTCCTGCTAAGGAAAGCTTTCCCTCTTCACAGGCTCCCTTTTCTTCTGTATGTTATTTAATGCCGCCCCTCCCCTTTGTCTTTTTTAGGACTTAGCTTGAATTTTGCTTTTGCTGAAGTTTTCTGATGTTTCCCAGTAGAAGAAAGTTCACCCTTGTTATACCACCCTTTATCTATCAAATTTTAAGTGTTACTTTATTTAACAAAATATGCTTTTTTAAAAGCATGTGCTCTCAAGAGTGAGTAATATGCCCTATTTACTCATTTTTAAAATTTCTCACATCTAAGATTGTTGCTGACACATCGCTAGCACTCATGACTTGCTGGACAAATGCTACGTTATCCTTAGTTAATGCAGCTTCATTGAAGATATATCTATTTCTGTGGCTGAGTAGTCTGTGAATGTATTTATCAATCAATCAATCTATCTATCTATCTATCTATCTATCTATCTATCTATCTATCTATCTATCTATTTATCTACCTATCTATCATCAATCTACTTAACTACCTACCTATCTAAAGATATCATAATACTTCTTTACGAACAGAAACATAACTATGTTTCATAGAAAACTAATTTTTCTTTTTCTCATAAGTAAGGGTTACTGGAGACATAATTCTAATGAACGACATTGGCGAAAATCTCCAGAGGGCTTTCCTCTCCAGATGAAGGCATTCTTTTGACCATTTCTCCTCCCTTGCTCTTCTATGTATTGTGACATAGTCCTCAATACTTTTGACTGCAAGGGACAAGCTAACAGAATTATCAAAATTTTAGTTGTGACATGATTTAGCATGTCAGCAAACACCAGTAAACAATAACTTCTGTGCTTCTCAGTTTTATGTGGGGTAAAATTAGTTTCCTAATTTGTTTGTGTCTCAGTTTTCAACATCTCATTATCCTTGTGATGAAGAATATATTTACAGTTCTGAGATTTCATTTGATTTCAACTTTTGGTCAAATAATTATTCTTATGTAAACAATGATGAGATTGCATCTTGGAAAACACATTACAATTATGAATAAATCAGTAGTCATCATTAGAATACTACTTAGAATAACTCGGCTTCTAGAGCCTAAGGTAGTTTTAAATTTAATAGTTAATTGTAGATTGTAGGCAAGATGGGAATCAGGCTTTTCATCTTGCCATTTAACTAGAAACTGATGCAAAAGTTTTTCTTTTCTGGTTTTGGGGAACCAAATAATAATTCTATTGCATAAGAATCTAATACTTCTAAGGAACCAAAGGGTAGTATGGTTTTGTGTTTTACATGCCAGCAGTACTTATTTCCAGAGGTAGCTACGGGAGGTTGTTATTAAGCAGAGCTTTATAAAACATTCTCTTCAATGTCATATTCATTGAGCCGCAATTCCCTGGAGGATTTCTAATGAGGCCTAATTATTGAATATTTGCTCATCAATCCATTCAGGCTGGTCCTGAGCCTAACAACTTGGAATTCAAACAATATTTCAAGCAGTTTAACAGATATTTAATTTAAGTTTCAATAAATAGGAAATATTTGAATGTTGAAGAAATTATCTATGAATGAATAAAAAATGTGAAGAAGCATGTTTGCTGGTACGTGATTACAAATGGAGTAACCAAAGCATGGTAAACTCTGTAGAGGGCTCAAATAGTGCAATTCCCTATAGAGTCAAAGTCAAAGCCTAACAAACAATTACAAGGAAATGGGAACTTGCAAGAAGGGAAGCAGGACTCAGGGAAGTGGTGTTAAGGGAAGTGGGTTAGATGAATGAAGCAAGAAAAAAGGTAGAATGCAGTTAAGAATTCATTGTATATACTACATTTAGAAGATGGTGTGGGTCTAAAATCCTGATCAAGAGTCATTGTATTCATCAATTGTTTTGCTAAATGCAACTAACTCCTTTGGACAACATTTAAAGATACTTCAAATACTAGGTCGGGTGTTTGGCCTAGTGGTAGAGTGCTTGCCCAACATGCACAAAGACCTGGGTTTGATTCCTTGGTACCACATAGTAAAGCTGGGAGTGATTCTGTGGTTCAAATTAAAGCTCTAGCCTTAAGAAAGCCCAAGAAAAGAACAGTGCTCATTGATAGGGAAGGGGGGAAAACCAAGACGGGGTGGTGGGTGGTGGGTGGGGGGGAGGGTGATGGGTACCAAGACATGTGGAAGGATATCAATGTATGTGAATTAATGCACCTTCTATATGGCAAATATCATGTAACCCTTTTATTAATTACAATAAAAAATTATAAATTAAAAAAAAAAGAACAGTGCTCAGGCCTTCAGTTCAAGCCCCAGGACTGAAAGATTTAAACAAACAAAAAGATATTTAAAATAAAAGATGCAATCAAAAAGAAAAAACAAGGTGGCCACCAACTCAAGTCTGTAATCTTCGCAACTCAGGAGGTTTAGATCATTGGTATAAGGCATCCCAGGCACAAAAGTCCTTGAGAATTTTAATATCCAATTAACCACCAGAAAACTAGAAGTGGTGCTGTGCCTCAAAGTGGTTGAGTTAGCCTGAGCAAAGGAATTCAAGGACAGGACCCAAGCCCTGAGTTCAAGTCCCAAGACTGATCAAAGACTCAAAGACACACACACACACACACACACACACACACACACACACACACACACACAGGAAGAAAAATACATTCTGATCATTAATAATATATTGAAATGAAAACAAATCTCCAAAGAAGTGACACAGAATTGGTGATTTAGAATTTGGTAATTAATGGTTAAACTTTTCTGTATCATCATTTTGACCTTGATAATAAACAATTTTCTCTTATTTTTCTGCTGTTTGTCAGTTTAACTGTATATCATTGGAGTTCTATTTTTATTTATATCTCAATTTTCCTGAAAACATGAACTCATTTTGGGGTTTACAAGATTTGTGTTCATATGAAAACAAAGTAGATAGAAAAACACAAGAGAAAAGAACAGTCAGAATAGTATGTAATCTTACTAAATTTCATTGAAAAATGTAAGGATATCAGGTATGATTATCTGGTTAATTGCCCAGTCCCATTGTTCACAGATTTTTTTCTGCTAAGTTATAAAAGCCCATTTTCTTTCTTTACAATTATTTCTCACTCACTAAACAAATATTTACTGGACAACGAAATGCTACCTACTCTTGTAGATACTCATCGTATTGCTACTGCTTTTCTAAGCTGTCAGTGGAAGTGGCAAAAAGGAAAAGGATGCTGAATTTGAAATGTTTTGAGAAACTATAAATAGCAAATAATATAAAAAAGCATCTTTAAGGAACAGTGTGCTCAGGAAAAGGCAAGTATAATGAAGTCGTTGGAACTGAAGGTAAGCATAGAAATATATGGCAAATCTACCATTATTTTACAACTTCCAACCTGTTATCTATAGCAAATGTAACTTTTTCCACAGCATTTCAATCCATATGTGCTCACACACATACACACAGGACAAAAGCACATAAGGTAATCTGTATTAAGCATCCATGGCATAACAAAATTAGAAGAAGTAAAGACCCCCACATAAGAAGTTGTCAGAAGTTGGTTAACTGTTTTCTGGTCTTGATTTTGAAATCCATTAGAAAAAAAATGTGAGTTTCTGCGGTGGACTTCTTTTCACAAAAATGATTATCCTAAATTTATCCATAATTTCATCTCCAGATACTTATACATTAATTGATAAAATTTGATAGATAAACATGTACACATCAAAGCTCTTTTCATTGAAATGATCAAGAGGGATGAGTGCATGAGTCACAGAAAATAATGAAAAGCCTGACATTTTAAAGGTAATTCAGTTTCATTAATTTCAAGTACATATAGCAACTTGAACACTTAAGCTAAGTGTTGCCAAGTAGAAGTCCCGCTGACCTGCCTTAATTAACAGAAAAGTATAATTTGTAATTAGCACATTATTTAACAGAATGAGTACTCTTACATGAATTCAAGTGTTTGAAAACAATTTGATTTCTTAAATTCTCCCCCCCCACAATCTTGATTTAATGAGTAACTTGTTTAATTAATCTGAGATTTATTATATAAATTAGTGAGATTATATTTTATCCAGAAAGAAAAAGAAACAGGAAGCATGAGAGGTTAGGAAAGTGAGAAGTCAGAACTGTTTGAGGATAAGCTGCACATCCAAATTTTATTGCACAATTTGAATAGATAACTAACTAGTAATTAAAATAAATCCGTTAATTTCTACTTAAGAGCAATTAAACTAATAGCCTAGCATAGATACCCTTGAGATGTCTTTCAAGTCATAGTTATTCTATTTTAAAAAAAAATGAAGTCAAGACGAGTAAGGTCTCAACCTTTTTTTTTTTTTAATCCAATACCAAATGCTGTAAAAGAAGTCACTTAACCTCTGTCTACATGGTAGGGAGAAACAAAAAAGAGTCACAAGGAGGTCATGATTATGTCCAAATGATTCCAAACATCTGAATAAAAGCTGAAAAGTTTATCCAGATATCATATATATATATATATAAACATTTGGTTATTTGCATAATTTATTTAGGTTTTCTCCAGATGTTTACCAAATTGACACAATCTTATCCATGTGACTCTCTCTATTTGGGGTGTACACTGATAGAATTTCTTTACAAATATTTCAATAAATAACCCATTAAGATATAAAATACATTGCAAATATTTAATAAAACTTCAGTGGAGTTTGATTTAAAATGGATAAAATACAGTGAAACAATTTATGATATGGACATACAAGGACAAGAAAAAAACATTGGCTTATGTCGTACATCAATAAAATTGTATTTTATTTTACAAAAGTGGCTGCAGGGAAAAAGTACTATATAAACATGGGCAAAGACATAGTTCATTTTCTTTTGAAAGTTTTAAATGAGAGAAATATGCCAGCTTTTTCAACAGTAACTAGGATACTGGTGAGAAAGAAGTAATAAAAGATTCTGAATAGCTGCTTAACATAAATAATATAACAGTTAATGAACAAGTGTAGATTTGGGGATTCAGAAAAGAAAATTTAAAGAAAAAGTAAAAATCATAGTAAAAATGATATCTGTTGCTTTTAAACTAACCTCTGTGGAAAAATTGGCAAAATGCATAATTGTAAATATTGTATTAACACTTTCCTAAAATTTTATTTTCATGTATTAACTAGTCATTATGTTTGATATTTGGGTTTCTGTAAATTGAGTTTCCTTGTGGCTTTATTTATAGTTTGGAGCAAACATATGTTCTTTATTTAATAGACACTATTATTTGTTCCTTCAAAACAATAAAAATAACTTTTATGTTCATTTTCTCAGTAAGCAGAGTAAAAATATTTTTCTAAGAAAAAAATAACAACAACAACAACAACAACAAAAAAAAAGAACATGGGTTGCTTACCACAGAACATAAACAAGAAGAATAAAATGATGCAACCTTTAAAAGTAGGTCCAGATTGGGAGTTGAGGGGATGACCAACCTTCAATAGTATGCAAAAGATTAATTCACTTTAACCTAAATTAGGAAATTCAAACTAAATTGAATTAAAAATTTGCACTAAACCTAAGTTTAAATAATAAATACACAATTATGATAGAGCATAATATTCTAAAGAAGGCTACTTTCCATATTTTTATTGCAATATATTATGGAATGGATTGTGTTAACCTCAAAATCAGTATTGTTGATCTTGGCTTTATTTCCTTAATATGTTTTAAGCATTAGATATCACTAGTCTACTCTGAATGTCTGAACTCCCCCACATTTTCACCTAATATAATGAGAAAATCGTTAAGATAAATGGATGCTCCTAAAATTAATTATTTCAGGGAATTAAATGAAAGCATTGTTTTGTCATGCCAAATTTGCAGTCATTTGAACTAAGAAAATAATACTGACTGAATAATGTATAAAATTAACCTGGGATAAATTTTTCTTATGTAGAAACTGATCCAATGAACTTCATAGAAAGAATAAAGTAAAACAAAAACAGCACAATGGTCTTTCTGTGTGCTACTTTTTCGGCCGAGCCAGGCCTGAGCAGAGGAAAAGAGTTTCACTCCTGTTGTTTATTGATTTTCTAGATTAAGAATCCCAGTGAGAGAATTGTAACAGACAACCATAAAATTATTTTTGGTGTGCTTATTTGCCTTTCCCTTGCATCTATTTGGCCTGTGCCTGTAGACAATTATGCGTTCTAGCCTAGACTCAGGTGCTAATAATGAAGGACAAATAGAATCATATGTGTAAACTTCCCCTTCTGATGAAAATTTATATTAACTTTCTGCCACTGTAAACAGAACTGCATAGCTCAGCGTCCCTGATGAATTGGTGATGAATTCAGTCACTTATATCCCAGGAATCTGTGCATTTATGGGAAAAGATGAAAACCGTCTGTATTGTGTAACCTTGCACTTTTTGAGTAAGAAAAAGAAAACACCAGCCTGTTTAGTTCATCACTTAAAGTGTGTAAATTTCAGCTCAAATACCAGATTTCTGCATGACTCTGTCAGTCTCCACTTTGGGGTTCTGGGCCAATATAAACAAGCCAAACAGTGAAGAGTGCCATGTTATCGCTACAACTGTGAACTTATACACTTCCAGGCTCCCATAAAAATTGTTATGAGTATCTTTACAATACAACAGAATCTTTGTTATATACCGAAGCTGGACAGTTTTGACAGTCTGGCAGCTCTGTTGGAGAACAAAGTAATTTGGGATAGATAAGGACATGGCTGGGCTTTTCCTGAATAAAAACATTCCCACCCCATTTTAAAAACCGTCCTTCTAAAACCCTGTCAAATTTCTTTTTCTAAGCAAACTTTTCAAGGTTAAGCTAGATTAATGATGGCAAGGATTAGGAGCATCCAACAAAAGAACACAATCTTTTTCAATCAACTACAAGCCTTATTGCCATTAGCTCATTTATTCTTCCAAGTATATACCTATATTTTTAAGATGCAAAAAGTAATTGCTTCTAGGGAAAAATGTCACAATATGGATGTGCTGAATATTTTTCTAAAGTACTTTTGGTCTTGTCTTCTTAATATTACAATTTAAGTGAATACAGTTCAAAAGGTACTTATATACTACAGAAGAAAACAAGGCATAAAATTAAAAACACAGATAACTCTATGTCAGACTTGGTGACTCTATGTCAGACTTGGGAAATCCCATTTAAAATAAGAAACTGCTATAAAAATCTTGTTGCCAAAATTATTGACATTAATCGTGTACCTGCATGTAAAGTTCTTCCATTTTTTAAAACTACTAGACAAATGCATCTTTTTAAGTCCGTTAATATATTTTCCTTAAATCCTGCCATACCTTTGAAATATTTTTAATAACAAGTCCAATTTAACAAAAAAACAAAATTGGTCACAAATCTATTTAAATCACACAAGAACAGCAGAGTTGGCCCTTTCTTGAATCTAAGAAAAGTAGTGGATATAAGACATTTCTATACTTTGATACTTAAACATAACTGAATATATGATTTGTATTTGAAAAGAAAATGCCTATCAAGTCCATGTTTCACAGTGACAAGATCGCACACCTTTCTCATGATACACATTCTCTCAAAGTTGTCTGTAGCTGTTCCTATCAGAGTGTGTGCATGACCTTTGAGTAAGCGGAAGAAGATACAGTTATCTTCTTTTTTGACATGCAACATCTATCAATCAACATGTTTTCGTGTAATTTATTCAAGGCAAATAGCAGCTCCTAAGGCCAGTGAACCGCAGCACCAGCCCAGTGATTTTGATTAAGAAGTGATGTGCACGGCTTAGATGGGAGATGAAAAATGTGGAAGAGTATTGATAAAGATGTATCAAAAATAATAAGATGGAACAGAAAGACAAAATGCCCATCTGAAAACAGATAAAGACTCAGCATAATGACCCTTGATAATCTCACCTAAAATCGATTCTAATGAATCATGGGGGAGGGGTACTCATACATTGATGAACTTCTGACCATGCCAGTTCAGTTTACCTTTAGTATCTGAGGCAACACATCTGTGGTTCTGTTGGGCTAATTCACATTCTTTTTTTCCCCATTGAATCAAGAATGTAAATGAAGACAAAATGATTCTTTTTCAATTTCATGCTGAAGTAGCTCAAGTTAGTGAATGTAATTTCTCCTAACAAGAAAAATTTATCACTGTACAGCTCACTCAGTTACCTCCTGTAGTGAGTTGTGATATGCATTTATGGAACTGAATGGATAAAAAAAAGATTGATAAATGTGGTGAAAGAACAGGACTTCTGTTAAAAAAATAAAGGATAGGCACAATTACAGGACTTTTAACAATTCTATGTCTTTATTACTACTTACAGCATCTCTGCTATAATTGCCTTGTTACACATGACAATTAGTTTTCTCGTGACAAAATAACTTTGTCTTTTTTTTCTATGGCAGCAAGACCTCTGTTAGGAGGAGTAAAGAGGTTTGCATTCTAGTTCTGATTTTATCATTACCATAGGTAAGTAGTCTTTGAGATTTCCAGCACTTCTCTTAATCTCTCAAATCTCTGTATTTCTTGATTTTGAATTCAAATTCTGAATGCCTTTAACAATGAAATTTCTTAAATATTATCTTTTTATTCTGCATAGTTTTAATGCAGAAAATATTTCAAGCATAAATAAATTATCTCAAAAGAAATGGGGATGTACCTACAAACATGCATACATGTAATACTCTTAAAGAAAATACAAAAGCCTGGTATGGGAGGCAAAATTGTAATGTCTGCTATTAAAATGTGAAGATAGTCACGAGGATCATGGTTTGAAGCCAACCCAGGCAAAACTTGAGTCCACCTGCTGATCAATAGATGGAGTGCAGTGGTAACAAGCTTGTGTCCTAGTTATGTGAAAGGCCAAAAATGGGAGGATGGCAATCTAAGCAAGTCCTGGGGCAGAGAGGCAAAAGAACCACAAGCCTCTTTCTAAAAATATATACCTAAAAGTGAAAGATCTGGAGTTGTAGTTCAAGTGATGAGGCACCACTCTAAGCAAGTTTAGGTCCTGAGTTAAAATCTCATTATG
The DNA here is from genome assembly GCF_031878675.1 of Megascapheus bottae. Classification (NCBI taxonomy): domain Eukaryota; kingdom Metazoa; phylum Chordata; class Mammalia; order Rodentia; family Geomyidae; genus Megascapheus; species Megascapheus bottae. The sequence goes on along the minus strand of NC_143513.1, from coordinate 57,984,321 downwards.
GTATATGTCTTCTTTCTTATATTTTTAAGACAGAAAGAAAAAGGAAAGAAAGGAAAATAATATAGAAACTTAAAGACTGCAAAGACTGCTGGACACATAATACAATAAAGGATATTTTGACACGTAAGTTAGGTGAGCTTACTTCTGAGCTCAGTTCTGTTATCATGAAACCCCATTTGACTGTGAGTAAATCCTTGCACCACCTGAAGCTTCAGTTTATTATTTTGCTTAGAAAGTGTTTAAGCAGCTTGATTTTTCCCTCCACTTTATTAATCAAAGGCTGTATTAATCATTTTGAATGCCACTATTTTACTGTCACATTTTTGTGGGAGTAATATTGAATGTTACTTGTTAACTTGGCAGTCCTTCAGCTGTCTTTCAAAGGAGATTTAATGCAGACATTGTCGTGTACAAAAAGAAGGTAAATTAAAAATGTTTTTGGTTTTGTTGTTTTGTTTAAAGAGCCTTGTGAACAGAGGTTTAGAATGAGAACAGACAAAACACTAAATGTGATCTATTTGCTAGAGATTAAACACAGATTTAATGCTATGGTTTCTAATAGCTCATATGTAGAAAGCATTATAATCAAATTTCAAGGTTCATTGTGTAACATGAAAGGAAACAGGTTGCTCACAAACAGAACTATTCTAGAAGTGAAATATGAGTTACATATTTATCCAATTGGCCCTTAGGTACCAAATACGAGAGAAAGTATTGAACAATATCTTGTATAGCATTCTTAAGCAAAGTAGCAATTTACTTTTACTTGTGTATTTGTATTTTTTCCCCTCAGGGCTTGAATCTAAGATCTTATGCTAAGCACATAGGTTACCATGAGAACTATAGCCACAGCTCTTTGGTGTTTCTGATATAGGGCCCCCAACCATTCGTTAGAGATGGCCACAAACTGAAATTCTACTTGTCTTTGTTGTCAAGTAGTTAGGATGGTAACTGTATAGCATCACATCCAATTTAAAAATTAAATACTTGTTAGAAATACATTATTTGCCCAAACACATTCTAATAGAATGAAACTTTTTATACAAAGCCAATATTGTGGCAATACAACTAAGAAGCTCTCCCAGCACTCAGAACTTAATTCCAAATCAGTTTCAGACAAGCTTTTCATAGGTATGTGAGTGAGAAAACTGGATCTTATCTAATGATTCTATGCCATTCACCACAGTCTTCTGAGTCATAGAGCTAGGAAGTGAACTGAGCATATATTTCTAAGGTGTCAGGTGAATCTTTACTGCTGGTTCAGAACCCACAGTTTCCAAGACCTCTTTTTTTGGTCATCTGTTGGGTACAGCTTCAAAAACTTAACCTGAGCATCACAGAAAGTATCCTCCCAAGGAAAGAAAGATAGATACCCTACTGAGGTCAGTGCAGCTGATACAAAACCAGTTGATGATGAATTATTTGCAAAGTTAAATGAGATGATGCTGAATGGCTTCTAATTTTCCAGCAGAGTAAAATGTTTTTTATATAAAAATATTCTTTCTGTTATCAATTAGACAACTACTTATCAAGATTACTCCTCATTTATGCTAATTAATACCATGCTATCCTTATACAAATAGACTGAGTATTTTGTGCATAATTAGTGTTCTTCCAAGTGGTGCCCCTTCATCTGACTCTCTTTGTCCCCTTTAATTAGCCATCTCCCATACTCCCATACTGAAAAGAATTATAGTTAGGACTATATTGTTATGATTTTTTTCTCCACATAATAAATTTTGCTGATTAGATTACTACCTTCAGAAAAGACCTCATATTCCTGTGCTGCAGCACCACTGGGATCGACAAAGGAGTCAATACATGTGCTGACATAGGTTTTTAAGTGTAATAAGTAAGTCCAAGCCATTTTAATGTTCATCCTAGAAAAAGATACAGACAAAATAACTGATACAGATACACTTCCTGGTGGCTTTTTTTTTGTCAGTCACGGGACTTGAACTCTGGGCCTGCGTGCTGTCCCTAAGCTCTTCAGCTCAAGGCTGACCCCTTGAGAGACAGCCCCACTTCTGGTTTTCTAGTGGTTAATTGGAGATAAGAGTCTCACGGTCATTAGTGCCTGGGCTGGCTTTGAATCACAATCCTCAGATCTCAGCCTCCTGAGTAACTAGAATGACAGGCTTGAGCTACTGCACCCAGCTCCTGGGTGGCTATTTTAAAATGTATAAATACAAATTGTTTTTGCAGACTTTCCTTCATTATTAATAGTGAAGTCAAATTAAATTGAACTAAAGGAAAACACCAAACTTCTTTAATAAGTTAAAAAATGGTTTCTATAATGTGACAGTTAAGACTTGTGGCTATATCTGAAGGTAGAGTTCAGTGGTAGAGTTCTTGACTAGAATGTGCTGTACTGATTCTGTCCCCAACACTGAAAGATGCTGTTCATTTTCTCCCAACACTTAAGGAGGTTGGGGCAGGAGAATAGCAATTTGTAGCCCAGGCTGTATAATGAGACTTGTCTCAAAATAAAAAACAAAAGAAAACAAAACAAAAAAACAAAGCTTACAGATTAACTGTTCTATAAAACCAAACAAAAAAGGAATTCAGTATATATTTATGAGTAATGGTAAATGTTTTAGAAAATAAAGCACAAGGTGGAAAATAAGCAGACCAATTTTCAAGTCAATGTGTAGCCATCCAATCTTAGTCAAACTTAATTTTACAGGATGGACTATTTTATTTGTTTGTTTTGAAATCTATAATTGAAGATAATAGTGCCCTTGTCTTATCTAAAAAATTAACTCTAAGGCAAATATAAGATGAGCATAAGTGCCATTTGAACACCACATAACTATTGTATAATTTTAGAAAATGCAAATTAAAGTGTGATCACTTCCATACAATGTATTAATATCTATGACACTCCTGGCTAACCATTCAACTACAACATTTGAAAGCAACCTTTATTTTTGAAGCTATTCATCCCTAAGTATTGTTTTAAAGAGATTCATCTAGTATTAGAATAAAATCTATGCATAATAGGAAAAGATAAAAACTGGGTTTTAGCACACAATAGCAGAATCTAAACCGTGTTACTGTGCAAGTAGCAGTGTTCTTTGTGTTAAAAGTTTGTGGTGCTGGGATCAAATCCAGTCTATTGTGCAAACAATGTGTGCACTCTCCCACTGACATATATCCCCCAGTCCTGTATCATTCTATTATTATGCTGAGGTTTCATCCCTAACAATTGATATTAATTTTATACATTTGGAAATTTGCCTAACAATTATGTATTTTCTATGACCCACCAGATTCAAGAATATTCTAATCTTATAGTCGTCATGATCATTACATCTTCTAGGAGTTGACATTGCTACATCAATTTGTGCAATGTTTATGATCAAGTATACACATAAACTTAGATAATAAATCAAATGAATGAAATATACTGGGTCCACTAAGGTGGACAGGATGTCATTAGACATTACAAGAATTTGAAATATTTAACTGCCTTCAATAAATTTAGATTTACACTGGACAGCAGTGGCTCATGAGTGTGTAATCCTTGTTGCTAAAGAGGCTGAGATCTGATGAGCCAGGCAAAAAATCCAAGAGATTCTTATGTTCAATTAATTAGCTAAAAGCTAGAAGTAAAACTCAAGCAGTAGAGTGAAAACTGTAAGTGAAAAAGCAAGAATGTGAGGTCCCAAGTTCAAGTATCACTACGGTTGCAAAAAAATAAAAATAAAAAAGAGAGGATAAATAGAAGTTGGTATTTTCCTTTCCTGAGGATAGGTACTCCTTAATAGGATTCTTTTTATTCTACTAGAGAGTAGCTACTGATAAGAGAAGTATACTGAGTAATAAAAGGAGATTTTTCTCAGATTGTAAATAAATCAATGTTTGTTTCATAACATGATATTACTATTTTGCCACCTTTGTTATCACTCTTATTAATATATTTTAAGGTAATGAGATGTCCTGCTGGATAGCATATAAAAGCTGATTAACACAAAATATGTTTGGAATTCCATTCTGTGATGTTTCATTAGCTAAAGGATAGGTATTTTGATTCAATCTACTTTCTCCAAAGAAATAATGAAATATTTAGTATCTAATAAATACAGAATGTTTTCCCAAGACCTAAGTAATTGAACTGCTCAGTTAATACCCATCATCACTATTTGGAAAATGAAAATGTATCAAAGGTACTAAAAGGTGGTACTGATAAAAAGGACACTTTGGTGACTTAGAAAAAATATGATGTCAGTTATTATAATGATTGGAACTCTATTGATGAGTAGTGAAACACTAATAAAATATTTTAATGAAAATGAAATATTTTAGTGAAAATATTCAGTGCAGTAGTTCCTGTAGTTGCTATGAAGTTGTTGTCCTTGCTCTGAAACCAAAGATGGAGTGGTGTGGGATTGGGGGCTGCAGGGGATATCCTAGGCTTTGGGAGCACATGCTGGCCTAAAGGCGACCAATACATTCTGGTGCACACCAGGCTGTAACTTTGATCAATTATTCATTAAAGCGCTAGGCTTGATAGGCCTTATAGTGGTTAGAGGTGAGGTAGGAACTGAAAACTTTCTTGCACTCTGGCTAGTAAACATGAAGGGATATTTATGGCTGACTTTCAATTGTAGTCCTAGCATCTCAGAAAGAACTCTCAGAGAATGGTGATTCTCACTGCACTGTACCAAACTATGCCATCTGCTTTTACAAGAGGGAGACAATGAGGCTGGGCCCTTGTGGCTCACTTCTGTAATCCTAGTTATTCAGGATGCCGATATCTGAGGATCATGGCTTAAAGCCAGCCCAAGCAAGAATGTCCTTGAACCTCCTTTCTTTGTTTCTTTTAATATCTTTATTTCAACATTTATTATTATTAGTCATGGCTTGTACCCTACAAATTTGTAACTGTTATTCATATATATATATATATATATATTCAAGATGGGGCTTGAATCAGGGGCCGGGTAATATTAGGATTTCTCAAGGCTAGTGAATATGGTTGCTTGAACACAAGACTTCTCACACTTGTTCAGGTTTTTGTTTCGTTTTGTTTTGTTTATTTTTTTCCAGTCCTGGGTTTAGGCTCAGGCATGAACACTGTCCTTGGGTTTTCACAAGGCTAGAGCTCTACCACTCGAGCCACAGCATCACTTCTGGCTTTTTTTCTATGCATGTGGTACCAAGGAATTGAACCCTGCTCTACATGCATGGTACGCAAGCACTCTACTACGAGGCCAAACTCCCAGGGCTTTCTTTAGGTTTTTGCTCATGGCTGAGCTACCACCTGAGCTGTACCTCTAGTTTAGCATCTTGCTGATTAAATGAAGATCTCACTGACTTTTCTGCCTGAGCTATCCTTGAACACAGATCCTCAGATCTCATTCTTCTGAGTAGATGTGAACCATAGACACTTGGATCCCTTCACTGTTTCTAACACCTGATTTTTATATATGAGCTTTTATTATCACTTCAATAGTTATTAATGATCTAAAAAACATAACCCCAAATACTTTAGTTTTCAATGTGTGTTTTATAATTTTCTTGGATCCAGGGAAACAGCAGAGAAAGAAATACTATGTCAATAGCATTATAAGTCTGAACTTGAAGGAAAAATTGTAGTAGTATTGAATTGCAACTTAGGAGTAATTTTGAGGCAATTTCTTTTCAAATTATGTTATGAACACTCTTGAGTATACAATTCTTTGAATTTTTGTCAAATGCTGCTTATATCACTTTGAACAAAATGCCACTTTCGCTTTACTTACCAAATTAATAAAAAATTATATCTATAGATATAAACATTTTTAGCACAAAATAACTTGTTCCAAACTCTTTAAAATAATTATCTAACATCTAGAAGTTTGTTAATTGGAAAATTCTTATTTTAACATTACAGAGTGAAGAGCTACTAATATCAGAAAAATTATAGAATTTTATATCTAATAAAGACAAACTTTGGTTGTATTAGGTCATTTCCTGTTATGGCACTATGTTGTTGCAATGTCGAGTTTTATAAAAACAAAACAATACCAAAGGAAAAGAAAAAGCCAGTTAAGAAAAAGAGAGAAAGAGGAAGGAAAGGAGGAGGGGACAAAGGAAAGAAAAGAAAGAAGGAAGGGTTGAAAGTAGGAGGGAAGGGAAGGAGAGAGGAGAGAAGGTGAAAAAAAGCAGGGTGGGAGAGAAGAGGAAATGGGAGAGGAGAGAAGGGGAAGAAAAGTTAGGTTGGGAAGGGGGAAACAAAGTGAAAAAGGGGTCAGGAAAAAGAAGAGAAAAGGACAAAAGGCTAAGTTTTCTTAAAAATCTTCCTACGTTGCACAAATCTTTGAGAAAGTAGCAAAGCACAAGCAATGTTTTTTAAATTCAAATACCAGTGTTATACACACACATATACGTTCATATTTTATTGTCGGTGTGATATATAGAGGGGTTACAGTCACATTCATCGGGTAGTGGGTACATTACTTCTTGAACTATGATACCCCTTTCCAGGTTTTTCTCTCACTTTCCCTCCCCATTCCCAGCAAGTTTTTAAAAATAGCCTTTTGTTATTTTCAAAAATAACACTTTGAAGCTTCTTAACTTCCTTTTGTAAGTTTACTTTGTATATGTATGTATCTTCTCAGCTCACATTTAGTATTTTGCACTTGAATCTGTATATATATATGTATATATATGAATATGAATTGTCATATGACTTGCTCTAGAGTCATATATTTAAATAACCTTTTAAAATAACAGTGTTACCAAATGGGGCTAGTGGCTCATGCAATGGTTAATTCTAGATACTCAAGAGACTGAGGTCTACAGGGTAATGGTTCAAAACAAGCCAGTTCAGAAAAGCTTGTTAGATTCCATCTCCAAAATAATAGTTAAAACAAAACTGGGGCTGGTGCAGTGGCTCACACATGTAATCCTAGACACTCAGGAGACTGAGATCTGAGGATCATGTTCAAAACCATCCAGGGCACTAAAGTCCATGAGACCCTTATCTCCAATTAACCACTAGAAAACCAGAAGCGATGCTGTGGCTTAAGGAACAGGGCAGTAGCCTTGAGCTGAAGAACTGAGGGACAGCACTCAGGCCCAGAATTCTAGCCCCATGACTGGCAAACAAAAACAACAACAACAACAGCAACAAGACTGGACGTATGGCATAAGACAACCAACATAGTAAGCTCAAAATCCTGAGTTAAAAACTCTGTACCATCTGGATAGAAAGACAGATATTCAGATCCATACATCCATAAAAGATAGCTTAAAGTTCACAGTAATATTAAGCAGAAGGTAAGAAGCTTCTTTATGTGTCTCCTGCACTCCCAAATATATAATTAATGTCTGCTACCAGAGTATATAAGTATCATCCTATGTCTTTACTTTACATTCATGCTCATTCAGTATCTGAGTGCACACTCACTGCTTTGTAATGCCTCTGAACTGCACCTTTCATTCCTCTCGCCCCATTCTTCTATGCTAGCTACTGATCTTACCGATCTTTCTACTCTTAGTTTTCAATTCTGCAGAAGGTCACACAGCAGGAACTAACATAGTGTGGCTGTTTACTTAAATTGAATAATATTCTGTTGTTTTCTCTTTGTCTCTTCATGGTTTAACCATTCAATTATTTTTATGTCAATTAATTTCCATTAGGTATACCCTAGTTCACATACCTACTAAAGGAGACCTTAGCTGCTTCCCCATTTGGGCAATTGTGAGTAAGCATGCAAGGATAGGTTTTGTAAGTTTTCAACACTTGGGGATACAGAGAATAGTTGCTATCTGTTTGGTGAAGGACTGTTAATTTAATTTCTTTGGTATTTTTTTTTAAATCAGTAGATAAATACACTTCAGTTTTAATCTTCCCCTGGTAACTTTCTGAGTTACTACTGTGTGTGTGCGCTGGCAATGAGGTACGTGTATAGAACACGAAGATCTGGGTGATTGTTGTCCTTAATGTACTATGTTATCTCTCATCTCTTTTGCTGTCCCTTGGTTATCTTATATTGTTACAGTATTTCACCTTGTTATCTGATATATTGGATATATGTGTATTTGGTTATTTGAAGTCAGATAGAAAAGGGGGGAAAAAGATGAAGGGCGAGGTGGGGGAGAGAAATGGGGACCAAGACATGAGAAAGGGTATCAATGTTTGTGAAGTAATGCACCTTCTATCTGGTGAATATAATGTAACCCTTCTATTAATTACAATAAAAATATATGAAAAAAATTGAGGGGTCAGATATGAAATAGAACCATTTTCATAATACTACTCGCTAATCCAAATACTCACAAGCTCATATGAAGAGACTATTTTCAACCTGTACCAAACATGATTGTCTATTTCTGGTTAAAGTAAACATCGGGATGATGTACTGCTTAAGATGACAAATTGTGTGTGTGTGTGTGTGTGTGTGTGTGTGTGTGTGTGTGTGTGTGTGTGTCCGTGTGTGTCCTGGGGTTTGAACTATGGGAGTGGATGCTGCCCCTGAGATTTTTTGCCCAAGCATAGCACCCTCCCACTCTATTTGAGCCACTGCTTCACTTCTGACTTTTTGGTAGTCAATTTGAAAGAAGAATCTCCCATATTTCCTACCTGGTCTGGGCTTTAAGCCATGATCCTTAGATCCCAGTCTCCTCAGTAGCTGTGATTGTAGTTGTGAACTACCAGCAGCCACCACCAATATTTTCTTTACTTTATGTAAATTCTATCATCAACTAATTACATTAAAATTATTAATATAAAATTTAAAGTGCTAACTTTGTGAGATAATTAACATAAAATATATTGTGTCTTCTCTAAGCTAGACAATGATACAATTTCAGAACTTACTAAATAGTCTCAACAAACACATTTAAATTTTTTAACTGTTTTTTTTTTTGCCAGTCCTGGGCTTGAGCTCAGGGCCTGAGCACTGTCCTTGGACTTTCTCAAGGCTAGAGCTCTACCACTTCAGCCTCAGCACCACTTCTGGGTTTTTCTATGTATATGGTACTGAGGAATTGAACCTGGGTCCTCATGCATGCTAGGCAAGCACTCTACCACTAGGCCAAACTCCCGGCCCATGATGATTTTTTTTATTTTCACAGTATCCTCTTAAATTTTATAAAAAGTTAGATCACAGGTAAAGCTTAAACTTTATACTCTAAATTTATCATTGGATTGATACATGGAGATAAAGGCTTTGATGTTTAAAAATTTTAATGGCACTACTATGTGGATATCAAGACATATATGCATATATATTTATAATCCTACATATGTGTGTATATCTATGTTTATTTCCTATTGTATGGGCATTATTAGTTATACAAAATTCCAAGATTTCATTAGGGAAATTGTAGATGTATAATTTCCCACTATTTATGACAGAACAAGAGAAAATATACATACTTTGCTTTTTACAAGCACTACCACTCTTCAAGTGATGCTGTCTCTAAAGTGTTCCAGTATGTTTACATGGTTCAAAATACATTTTTGTTTTTGATTCTGTACTGCAATCTTATAAACAATAGCATCAGTGGAAGAAATGCAAGTTTTTCTTATTGTAACTGTATTGAGTCCATGTTGTAGATCAGAGGCAAAGACACTGCCACTTCACTGAAAGAGGTAAGATTATGAGCCCTGAAGTTACACCCTCTAGGTTACTATCAGAGCTCCACCATGTAAGAGCTATGCCATTTGTAAAGCTTATATCTCAGTTGGACACATCAATATTTCATGTATCACTGCATATATCTGTAAAATCTGTAAAGAGTAGCATTCGTCTCAAAATGTTAACTAAGGATCAGATAAGCTAGCTTATAAAAAGTGTTCAGGAAATACAGGGGATAGATGAAGAATTTATTGCATGTTTTGCTCATCCTTTATTTTATTCATTATGAATAACACTATTTGATACTGATTTCACAAACACTATGGACAAATCCAATTGACCACTATTTGAATTTAATTCTCAAGAAGCCCAGGTACATAGACTTAAAAATTGTTCCTATATGTTCAAATTATGTTTGTTTACAAAATCAAATAGATATGTTTCTTTCAGCCTCTCAAAAATTAATTTTGAAATTTTCTTTAATAAGTGCTTTTATGTTAAAAGAAATTTAACAAGATAAAACTATAAAATATGATTTTGGAACATTATACTGAATTTTAAAATATATTAAGGTTAGTGGTTGCAGTTATTCTGCATGAGACAGATTACTATGAGTTACTTTAGACTATATATGACATGTTTCATTAAAAGTTCTAAAATAATTTTACAAAACCTTGATAATCAATTTACATCAAATTTGGTTGGAATATATTCTTAAGCTTTTAAAGTTTTGCTATAAGGTTTAAATTCAGGATTTACATGATTTCTACAAGATTTGAATGTCTTCTACAAGATGTCATTGCAATTAAAATGATCCAAATCAGCACTCCTGTAAGTCTTACAAAACTATTCCACATAGAAGATTTGAAAATAGGAGCATTTCTTTCTGTTCGAAACTGTGTTATATGAGACTCATGACAAAACATAAAGGACATGAACTCCATACAGCATCAAGAAGGATAGTTATCCTATGTGATTTATCATCGTAAATTGTAACGTACATTGGAAACTTAATTGAGTAGGAACTTAAATGTTCTCATGGATAGATATAGTGCTAGAAGAAGTAGACCAGTAAATTTAACTTTAATTATAAGGAAAGGATGTTCCAGGACTGCTTATTGTTCTTTAAAAATGTACATCTAATTCAATTATATTAACAATCCCATTTATCATGACTGTAATTATGCATATGTCTATTCACTTAAAATTTTTATTAAAAAAACTACTATATATTCTGGACATGCTAAGTGTTATTTAGATACACTTTGTTTTGGATTTTTTCAAACTGCACTGGAGTCTGAAATCAAGGCCTTATATTTGCTATGCAGGGATTCTACTACTCCAGCTATAACTCAAGTCTGTTTTCTATATTCTTCATATAGAGTCTCACACTTTTGCATGACTAGTCTCAGATCCAGTCTTCCATGTAAGGCCTCTCATATAGCTTGACTTACAATAATGTCCTAGCATATTTTGTTGTTATGAAATTATACTGTTTTTGTATTTCTCTGGGCTACTTTTATTCATAATCTCTGATTTCTGTTTCTCACTTAGCTGGGCTCACAGATATGATCCACAGTACCTAGTTAGACAAGGTTCCCCATTTAAAATTTTTATAGACTTATAAGGAAATAAATTTGCCGATAAGCTGTGTTCCAGTGTTTCACACCTATAATCCTAACTACTTGGGAGGCTAAGATATAATGACTGTAGCTCAAGGTCAGATACTCAGAAATCCCAGTCTCTGTCTCTGTCTCTCTGTCTCTCTGTCTCTCTCTCTGTCTCTCTCTCTCTCTCTCTCTCATGTGGGTCATGGAACTTGAACTCTGGGCCTGCGAACTGTCCCTGAGCTTTTCAGCTAGACCCCTTGAACCAAAGCTCAACTTCCTTTTCTCTAGTGATTAGAGAGTCTACCAGTCCTTAGTGCCAGGGCTGACTTTGAACCGTGATCACTGTATCTCAACCTCCTGAGTAGCTAGGATAGATAACGGGTGTAAGCCACTGCACCTAGCAGCTCTTTCTCTTTTTAAACAAATTTACTTGTATTGTAAAGGTGATATACAGAGGTGTTACCGTTACTTAGGTCAGGTAAAGAATACATTTCTTTTTTAACAATCCCATATATTCCCTCTTTTTCTCTCATTTTCCCCTCTCATATAGTTCATTTTAAACATGGTATCTAAAGAGTATCACTGCTCTGATCTCCAATCAATCAACAGAAAAGCTGGGACCTGGAACTGTGATTTAAGTGGTAGAACACTGGCCTTGAGCAAAAGAAGCTCATGGACAGTATACAGGCCATGAACTCAAGCCCTAGAACCAGTAAAAATTAAAAAATAGATGAATAAATAGATATGATATTTTAAATCAGAATTTAATCAATGACAAGTTGTATCAAAATCAATACTAGGAAGCCTTAAGGAAAGAAAGGTATCATCTTGTGAGAAGGACAAAGATTCACAAGTTTTATGTGTCTTGAGTTGTTGTATATGAATGGGAATGAAGAAAGGTTTTTCTGATATGCTGACAAACACAATCTGAGCAATTTTGTTTTTCAAAGATATCAAGTAGCACTGAAGAAGGTATTACATAGTTCAGAGTTGTAGACGGGCTTCAGATTGATGAAGCTATTCAGTATGGTAAAGGTAATTGTTTAAGATAATATGAGAGGATATGAAGGATTAGAGAACAGAATGAACAACAAATCTTGGATACCAGCACCAAAAAAAAGCAGCATAATAATTAAAATGTAAGGAAATGGAGAATGTAGCAGTAGGAATACAGTAGACAGAATTAGGTGGCGTGATGGAAATTTCAGCCAGGTGATATTTCTGTAAGGATAAGTCAAGAGAATGAAATAGGGGATGATTTTGTAAAAACAAAAAATCAGTTTGGAAAAAAAAATTGAAGTAGGTGTGAAAAAAATGAGAACTAATTTGGAAAAGCTATAATATCTACAAAGTTTTCACCCATTCTCTGAAATGCAATTTCTATCCTATCCTGCAGAATCTGTGATCACAGGAGTCTATCAACTAAACTGTGTTTAAGAGAGCACATTTTCTCAAAGCATGGAGTGGGAAGAAATGATAGGGTAAAACTTTTTAGAAGTAGGTTTAGCCTAGAAATTTTAGGAGTGCTGTCTACTGTAAAGTTTACAAATTTTGTCAGTGAGAAGCAACATTAAAAGCACATTCAAAGTACATATAGTAGTTCATGCCTTTAATCCCAGCTACCCTGAAGTCATTAGAGGTGGTCTCAGGGTGGCCTCAGGCAAAAAGCAAATCCTGTATAAAAAAAATAACTGAAAAAAGACTGGGGTGTGGCTTAATTAATAAAGAGCCTGCCTACCAACTACAAGGCAGTACAGGAACAGCTAAAGTTCAATTTGTTTGCCTTACTGTTTCACATTGATTAACTGACAATGAGTTTCCTTTTTCTTTTAAAATATTAATTGTTCAATGTGTGGGGTCCACTGAAATATTCATGTGCATACATATAATTTACACACATTCACCTCTTCTATTAGGTTTTCTTTTCCTTCTTCCTTCAATCCCACCTTTTTTGTTCTTAGCTTTCTTACATATTTTAATGGGTTTTTAATTATTGTTTCTTTTCTTATACAGAGATTCTGTACTTTAATCATATTCTCCTTCATTTATCCCCCCAAACGCACACACACACACACACACACACACACACACACACACACACACAATTTTGAACTCTTCTTTCTTGAGTTCTTTAGCTTTCTGTTCCAAATTTCTCACGTGTGGTGCAGTGCAAACAAAATTTCACCTTCAGGTAAGAGTAGCTTTCTAAGAGAGCAGAGCAACTTTTAAGTGTGGCTGCATGGGAGAAGGGCAGACACAGCACTCAGCATTCGGCTGAGAAGGACACGCTAACTTCTTACTGTTCAATATTTGCAAAATATGGACAATAACATGAAATTTTAATATCAATCCAGGAGCAGTGAAATAGGGGGGAGAAAACTTCATATCACATTAAACTGAAAAGTCAAACATAGCTTCACAGCTGTGCAAAACAATTACATTTACCTTTTAGAAATAAACAAGAAATTAAGCATGGCACTCGGAAGACGAAATCCAAATGTCAATCTTTACTTGCCTCTAGACCATAGAGAGGATTTCTTGTGTTCCACATTTTTCAAAAGCATAGGATGGGACTTCCGGGCTAGCTGCCAATTCCCATTAAAGCTATTTTCTCCTCCATCACTAGCTCAGACATGCATGGTATCACAATGCATAAACAGTAGCACAACAAGTTGGAAACATAACACAATCCCTCTCTCTTGATCTTCCTGTTCTATTGAGTACTGACAGGAATTATTTCTAGAGAACTGGGGCCCTGCCAAGTAGGAAGAATATCTGACTCTTCCTTAGAAAGACCCTTGCTGCTCTATGTGGAGGGTATGCTTCCTGCATATCTTTCAGCAAAGTCTATTTTATTCTGTAACACTTTGGGCCACAGTTTTTGCTTGTCACTGTCATCACAAATTGATCCTTGTATTACTTAAACTCTGATTGTTTATTATGGATCAAAGGTTCATTATGTTTTGATTAGCTACACAGAACTAGATACCATCAACATTTCTTGGAAGTTGTTAGATTCAAGCTTTTGAAAGATTACATAGAAACTGAGCTAAATTACTTATCTGCAATCATTTCTAAAATAGCTTCAAAAATAATGTAAAATATGTGTATAGAAGGATGGCCAGAAAGCTGAGCATAAAAGGGAATGATTACAGCTGTATTTCTGTACAATGATTAGTATGTATACCTCAAACTTGTTAACAGATTTAAATGATCTACAACAATATATTCTCAGTATTGAAAAGAAAACTAGGAGTGAAATAAAAGGTTGTTATTGGCATATCGTTATCATCTATGTCTAGTACATATGATATTTGTCTAAAAGAGCTGAAGTACTTTAGTTTGTTTTAGTTTTTGATCCTAGATCAGGTTAAATTGATCTTCAAACACATATATTATTCAGACTTTTTTTCTGTGTCCCAGTGTTTCTTTGGAAAAATCATCTTTATCTTAACAATGAATCTGTGAGGATGACTGTCAACATTAAATGGTTTCTTCACTGGTAGACCTATGACCTTATCATCAAAAGATTATCCTAGTTAAGGATTGCAAGTATTAAAAATATGTATCAAAACCATCTTAGACATAATATGTACCCATAGATATGTAGCAAGTAAATGAGAGGCAAAGTGAATAAATATTAAGAGATCAGGTTTTAGGCGCTGGATTTTACTGTCTGCACTGCCATGTAAAATATGGTATCTGACCACTCTGTCTCAATTTTCTCATCTAACAACTACGAAATATACCTATACATATTGTGAAGGAAATATACCCATACATGGGTAGAGGATTTATTGCAACAATTAAGTGAGAAAATACAGAGATGAGACTTACATCATTGCCTGCAATGCAGGAAAATGTCAATAAACATTGGTGAAATGATGATGATTAATTAGGTAGGAAGAAAATGAAAGGGAGAAGAGTAAAAAAGAGTTTCATCAGTAACTGTCTCAATAGCTGAAATTCATTCTGAGGCAGCCAATGGTAAAAATGACAAAAATGAAATCATTTAGTTACCACCCTTTTTTAGTTCTCAGGAAAGGGATATGTTCCACTAGGTATTAAAGTAATCAGGATTTTCTCAACTATGTTATTTACTGCTCACTTAAGCTCAAGGTTTAAGAATAGGAAATTACTCTTGTGGCAAATATTACAGGAAGAAGCAGATGTTGGGCTCTGAGCTGAATATGAATATAACTGATAATAAACAAGACAGTTTTGCAGTATTCAGAATGCTAAGGATATAATGCCTTTAGTTAGTGGGAAAGTCTAATGTGAACAGCTGACAAGCTATTAGGCAACTCATTAGCTGCCCATTTGTGATTTTACTATGGTAACCTATATTAAGTTATTTGTACAAAGTTTTCATATCTGATATTTCAAGAAATAGTTACTGTAAGTTCCCCCTACACACACACACACACACACACACACACACACACACACACACACACACACACACACACAGACCCGAAAAGGGACAACAGCATGAAAATCTGTGCATAAAAACAGGCTTAATTAATTTGATTTTATGAAATAAAAATATTGCGGGAAGTAATGAGAATTAACTAAGGGCTTCATATTTACTAGGAAAGCTCTTTAACTTTTAGTATAATGACCTCAGCCTTTGTTTTATCTACATCCCGTTTTAGAAACTAGCACTTTTACCAATGCCTTAGACTGCGATCCTTTTATCATACCTCCTTGAGTAGTTGAGATTATAGATATATATTAAACACAATCAACTTGTTTTTAAGAGTGTTTTACTAAAATCTTTCCTAGGCTGGCTTCAGGATGTGATTTCTCAACATTGAATTAAATTAATTTTCATAGATTAAATTAACTTAAAAAATAAATTTTATTTTATAACAGTCCCTTTGATACTTAAAATAATGAAAGTAAATTCTCCGAACATATATTGAAATAATTCTCCTGTTTTTAAAATGGTATTTTTAAATAGTATTTTTAAAATACGTATTTGAAAACAAATCAATAATTTCTCATCTAGTTTTCCTTTGGTTCAACTTTGCACCTTGATTATAGGGAAGGTGAATAGAATGGTGTCTATTTGCCTGTCAAATACTATCTTGAAACCTGGTCAAGTATCACACACAATTTTTCCTAATCAAATAAGCAGGTCAATAATGAACTAAAGTTCTCTATCATATTCCAGAAATCTACCTACAATATTGTATGTACTAAGCATTGTGCTCATGTTTTAGATAGAATCGTAACTGAATCCTACTATAATTTTATGAAGTACATATAATCCAGGAAATTTGAAATGTGGCCAAGTCAATCATTCCTGAGGAAGGTTCAGGAGCACAATAGATCTTTACAAAAATGTATTAGTCCCTTTCCTAAATTTTAAGAATTAGAAATTCTGAAACTATTTCATTAATGACAACAAAATTATTCAAGATTGTGTAAGATTGTGTATATAGGCCTGTTAGTACATTCTTGTACTCCTAGTACTCAAAAACCTGAGGCAAGAGAATCATAAATTCAAAGCTAGCTTCAGCTGCATAGTGAGATGTAAATCTATATACAAAGGCATATAATATGCATATACATCTATATAACCCCTATATTATTTACATATGATGTATAATAGAGTAAAATCCCATTAGATACTATTTCTTGTCTATTCATCTTTTCTCAAATAGTCATTTAAAGAGTAACTTCAGGAGGTCGGAATCTGTAGGCTAACTCTTAATATAAAGCACTCAACCAATTAGACAAAATTTAAATTTAAATATTTTCAGTTCTATCAATATTAGACTATAATAAAATAGTATAAATCTAGAACTAGTTTTTAAGAAAATCATAAAAAGGACATAAAATAAAGTTTGTTATCATAGTATTCTATGTCTAATTCAGTTTAATGCTGTCATTGATAGCTGGGTGCTAGCCTTGATCTTTGAGCTTCATTTGCTGGAAGTTAGTGCAGTAGCTGCAACACTTCAGCTACAACACCACTTCCAGATGGTTCTGAGTAGTTTGTTGGAGATTAGAATTTCAGTGATCTTTCCTGCTCAACCGGGCTTTGAACCACAATCCTTAGATCTCATCTTCCAAAGTAGCTAGGATTACAGGTGTGAGCCACTATTGACTAGCTGTCCTGAATCTCTCTTTAAGACTTCATCACCTTATCTATGACCTATCTCTAGCCTCACAAAAGTAATATGTAGAAATTGAACATTAGAGAAAGCCAAAAGAATGTTGTTTGGGAAAAAAATCAGATAAAATAAGATCAAGAGACCACAAAGGTCAGGCCATAATATTACATGGCAAAAGCAGATCTGAAGTGATGAGATGATGTCAACACAGAATAACAGCATGGTTTGAGAAACAACTTCAAATTTAATGGTAGATGTTTGTCAGCAGTTAGGAATATAGTGGTTTATAGCAAATCCTTTGATTAAAAGTCCTTAATAAACCACCACTTAATCTTATCTATTGTTACTGATCATTTGAGATTTTCTAGAATTTTTCAATTGGGTTTAAAGTGTAAGCTTTAGTTTATTTAAAATCAATAAAAACAAATCACAGCCTGCATTTGGCTATAACTGGTTTACAAAGAGAAGAACAACTTTATAAGACTCAGGATATTTGTTAGGTTGCACATAAAGAAAACCTATGCAAGTCTATTTATTAAGTTATAGAAGTTTTCTTTTCTCATTTTGGTGATGAATATGAGCCTTTCAATGTATGTTTGCAATAGTCATGAATGCTAGTGAAATTTACTACAGTAGTATATTTATTATAGACTTAGACCTGAAATTTTATAAGTAAACCTCCAAAGTGGTATACATATATTTATCTTTATATATGTGGATATACATATGCATATTTGTATATATGTATACATGTATAGGTAGATAGACAGACAGATAGTTGTCAATGTATGTGGGTAGATAAATAGAACTGAGGATATTAGTGTTCTGTCCTTCTAACATCAGGGCATTCCTCACATACACAGAACTTACTGTATAGTGCTCCTGTAAGATATTACATGTGCTCAGTCTCTAAACCTGAGGGATGTATTCACCTCACCCTCTTAGGCCTGCAGAAGAGAAAAAAATAAATGGAAAAAATCTGTGGCTCCTCAAGCAGAATTCTACAGGTCTAGCCATGCTTAAAACACAAAGCTGGAGACATAGCTTCAGGAAAAGAAAATTGCCAACAGCCAGATTTTTTAAATTTTTTACACTTGATGTTTTAAAATGCTGTTAGGTCTGGTTTAGTCATGCATAATTACTAAGATCAATTTAAAGTTGAAGAGAAAACGTCGGGCTGCAGCATTCTTCATTGGGAGCTAGTTCTGGGTGAGTTGTGTCAGGATTGTGGGGAGATAGTACTGGCAGCTTTGGTCTCAGTAATTCCAGAGGGGTTGCCATGGTCATTCTTGTGGTTTAGAAGCATTTTAACATGTGAAGGAAGGCTTCCTTTTTGGCAAAAGATTTGAAGTGGGAGAGAGAAAAAGTTCTCTACAATCATTCCCACATATAAAGGATATTTCTCTTTTTATTTTTTTTTCTTTCCAGTCCTGGGGCTTGAACTCAGAGTCTGGGCACTATCCTTGAACATTCTCAAGGCTAATGCTTGACCACTTGAGCCACAGCACCACTTCCAGCTTTTTTTCTTTTCATGTGGTACTGAGGACTTGAACCCAGGGTTTTGTGAACACTCCTGGCTCTCAAGTATACTTCTTATGTTCCTTCCCCCCCCTTTTCTTTTCTTTTTTGATTGTACTTGAACTCAGTGCTATACCCCTTGCAAGGCTTCAGGGGTTGGCTTGTTGAGGAGCATGTTGAGTCATACTTAAATCAGTGCACTCAAGTGTACTTCTTGATAATAAGAAGTGGAGCATGCAATTAAAACCTCTGCCTGAGAAGGATCACATTGAGAAGCACTCTAGGGTACATGGGAGTGGGAATTCTGATGAACAGAAAACCATGAAGTAGAAAACAGTCTGTGAACTTAGGACACAAATGAGCAAAGAAAGATATGTAAAATAATGTCTTCTTTGAAGAGTTGATACAGCATGTGAAGTCGTGGTAGAAAATGATACCTGGAATGTAATCCTTAGTCAGATAATCCTGCCGATGGTACATAATTGGAAGCAGTGATGAGTGCCATGAAATAACTGTATTATAGCTACTTAGGAGACTGAAATCCAGAGGATCATGGCTGAGTCCAGGCAGGGAAGAAATCTCCCTAAGACTGCATCTCCAATTAACTAGCAAAACATAAAGCCAAAGGCATAGCTCAAGTGATAGAGTACCACCAAAACAAGAAGTCAAGCAAGTACGTATGAATTACTGAGTTAAAATCCTGGTACCACCACAATCAATTAAAAGAAAGAAAATTCAGTTATTTTGCTTAGAATGGTAACATATTATCCAAGAAAGAAGACATGCCTCAGTTAAAATCCAAAATACAGGTACAAACTTGTGTGGTATATATTTTGTGTATGTGGGGAGGGGGGCTGTAAGGCATGAATAAAAAGTATTCTAAAATGAAGAAAAATTTTGATGAGCAAAGTTCTTACAAGAAACAGTTGTAAGGCAAGATGTGTTTAAAGGAACACTGTGAATGGACTCCATGTCAGAGTGCATGTAGTCTGTTGAGAGGAAAGTTTGGCTTTATTAGTTGTTTCTAATATTCAAAATGTCACTGAAAACATCTGTAGAGACTTTATGACATGAATGCTACATTCAAGATCCTATGAACATTCTTTACCTTTTGAAACTGAACTCTTAGATGTTGTGGATTATCTAGTGTAAATGTACATAAAAAAAGAAAGAAGAAAAAGAAAGCTCTCATGAATAAGAACTATGTGGTCTTCTGTCCAAACAGAACAATACAAACATCTTTATGCCTTTTGGAAGACAATAAGAAATAAGCAATAAATATAATACCTCTTACAGATCAAATTATATTTGTTATTTTACTATCTTTTGTTGCATAAAGTTTATTACATGAAATTATTAAAGACATAAGAATATTTTTTCTTCCACAGATTATAGTAGGTAAAAAAGAAAGTACAGTTACAACTACTCTGTTCCAAACTCTTTCTACTTATCATTATTTCCCAATGCACTCATACAAAAAATTCTTTCTTCCTTTTACTCACTATTTCAATGTTCTACCAACTGAAAAATTAAGCTGAGGATATACCTTATGAGAGAGATAGAACTTAAAGATCATACTCATGGATGTTTTATACTAATGCCAATCATCTTAAATTAGAATATAAACTTTTACCTTGGTTTTTAGATAGCTTTCTAAAAATTACTACAAGGAGAAGGTCTCTAGCTGTTAGGTTTGAGATGACCAAGGAGTCAAGAGAAAGGATGAACTACTGAGAAATACACAAAGCACTGAATCAAAGAAGAAATGTCTGCTTTCTGGGTTTTATAGCTAGTCAACTTTATCCTTTCATGTAACACATTCTGGTGCAGTGCTGCATGTAGTATAGCAAATTCTGTGATAATGACTTTCTTCTTTCCATAAACTTAACTAATAGCCTATATAGACATAGATTTATATCATGTATGTACACATGTATATATATACATGCATATAGATAGATACATACATAGATAGATACATAGATAGAAGCAGTTAAAAAACCACTACAACTGCCCAGACAAGAAAATATTAAGAATCGTGTTAGTGCAATGAGATCAAGTTAGTGGAAGGAAGTATCTACAGATTAGAATTTTGTTTGGCACTGGACAGTCATGGAAACAGAGCAATTCAGAAATGCCTCCTAGGCTTCTACCACTTGAGTAGAAGGAGAAGCACTTCATGGAAAATATGGGCTCTGTTTTAATTTTTTTTTTTTGCCAGTCCTGGGCTTGAGCTCAGGACCTGAGCACTGTCCTTGGACTTTCTCAAGGCTAGAGCTCTACCACTTTCAGCCTCAGCACCACTTCTGGCTTTTTTCTATGTATGTGGTATCAAAAAATTGAACCCTGGTCTTCTATACCACTAGGCCAAGGTCCCAGCCCCTGGGTTTGGTTTTATAAGAGATCCATTTAAAGTGTTCCTGGTCATTAACAGAAATTCTAATAATTGTAATAATTGTAATGTAAAATAATAATTGTACTGTAGATGAGTATAAAGCTCTGAGTAGAGATCACAGTATAGAAAAGAAATTTCAGGTCACCAATCCCTGCATATCCAGTAGCTGCCACCATGTAAGTAGATGAAATTGCCTATGTTTCCTTAAAGAAGAATATCAGCAGGCTGAGGACAGAACCTTTGTAGAGAGGTAGCAGTCAACGAAGTGGCAGAAATACAGACCAAAAGTATGTGTGAAATGGAAAAACTCTGAAACCTGGGTAGAGAGATACAGGAAAGGCCTCCAAAGAGACATATCATTTTATAGTATCATTATTATTAATCTTAATAGAATGCTGTCTAACAAGTGTAAAGGCCCTGATTTTTTAATCCCTGTGCTATAAAAAGGCAATGCTGATTCTTCTATTTTCTTTTTCATTCTCATTCTCCTTTGCACCCCACTGTGTTGTAACTACCGATCTGTAAGGAAAGTGATTGCTAATTTGTAAAAACAGAGTAGGAAAACAGCAAAAGAGGCTTGTATATGTGAGAGTTTTAACTCCTCAGTGGAGAACTGCAGACTACCAGGCAGAGAGTAAGCTACATTTGGAGAGGTTTGATTACCCAGTAAGTAGCTTTTCTACCCTCTTCATGTTTCCTTCTTTCTGACACTCTTAAACAGTTCTGGAGTTCATTGGCAATTTGTTTTTCAGGGGCAAGTGAGGAACAGAAAATGAATTGAATTCAAGCAATATACTTATGCAAATGGTGCTTATATTTTTGTACGAAGTCTTAAAGCCAGATATTCAAAATGAGTATCAGATTTGTTTTGACTGCAAACCTGAAGCAGACCACCCCCACTTCTGCTTCTAGAAGTAGCCAATCCAAACAAGAAACACGAGCAACCCAAAAGAAAATAAAAATCTCACACAGAAAACAAATCCTAAGGAATGTATGCAGAAGCTAAATAAACACCGGAGGTCACCAAACACATGCACTGTCAGGAAAGGAGGAATGAAATCTACAGGAACACACAAAAAAGGAAAAAGAAACCACCTGCCAATTTCAAATTATTCCACTCCAGGAATTGACTGTAGAGAGCCTCTATGCCGAACCCAGTCACTCACCACTCATATGGCATATGCTTTGAACACCAGCAACAACAATCTCAAATTTCGTGTAGAGCAAAGCTTAGCACACAGGTGTTAGCATGGCCATTTTAAAAGTGCCCTTGTACTATTAAGAAAAGAGTGAGGGTTTTTTGTTTGTTTGTTTGTTTGTTTTGCTGCTGTTTCCAATTTGGGGAAAGCAAAATGAAAACATAAGTTTGATTCTTTGTCTCATTCCTGTCATCTCTATTATTTTATTTTATTTTTTACAATCACTTTTTCTTTGCCAATTGTCCCTATCATATGGGAAGAAGTAAGAATCTGAATGGAGTTGGGAAGGAATTAAAACATAAATCTTTTACATCTTGAAAGATCTTTCAGGACTCAAGAACGTATGAAACACATTAATGACATCAAGCCTGGCATCAGGAAGCATGAGACTAATCATAAGAAGCTTTTAGCTGTGGAGGCAAAAGACCAAGTTGAAAGATCTTGAGTAATCTCCCACAATGTTACAGGCAAGGTCTGATGCAAGCTGAGATGACTCAAAGTCTTGTCAATGAACTAGATACAGAAAGAAAAGATTCTGGAAGGAAGGGGTTGGTACTTAGACTTGTGAACAATGACATTTAGTTCTTAGAACATGGTTTGGGCCAAAGTTGCGTGGAAGTTTCTCATCTGAATGAAGTTCTTGAAAGAGGTCTCTGAAGGTAGAAAAATAGTGAAGAGAATAAGAGGCCTAAGAATGTCTAGGGTAGATAAACTTACAAGGTAAACACCAAATATCTTGTTGTATAAATAGGGCATGATAAGCAGTTTAGGTTTGGGAATTTGTACAACCCAATTTATCAGAGTGGAACACACAAACGAAGCAAACTAAGATCCAGAAACATTGGTTCTTTCATTCTTGGTTTTCATTATGTTCACTGATTCTAGGAGGGCCCAGTCAGTCATGTACAATAGGGGAAGGGAGCAGAGTAAAATGAAATAGGAAGTGATGCCTCAACTGTAAACTCTCCAAAATGTGCTAGTCACCTTTAATATTTTGCCACAGATAATGGAATTTTAAGGTTGGGAAGAACGAACATCACACGACTGGATTACTAGTTTGTTCAATCTGACACTGAGGTATACTGGGACATAAAAAGGAACAAAGAACTCACTTTTTTCCCAAATTGGTCTACACGGTCTAGTTTGCTAGGGGGAAAACATTTCTTTCATTGAACTATATTTTATTTATTTTGATAGAACTGAAATTTGAACTCAAAGCAAGCTCTGTACTTGAGCCAACCCTTTAGTTCTTTTTCTCTTATATGATTTTATAGATAATGTCTTGCAGCTTTAGCCTGGGGCTGACTTCAGATGTAGAGCTCCCTATCTCTTCCTTGGCCACCCAATATCACAGGTATGTGCCACCTCACCAGGCTTATTTTGTATTATAGAACCTAATTATCCTTCGCAGTACTTGGTCTTTAACCACCTTAAACCACCTCACCAGCATAGCATTTAATAGGGATGAAATAATATGCCTGAAGCATTTGATAAGATTTTTAAACAGTATCATATGATAAAGACATAGGGGAACAAATAATCATAGTAAGAAAAAGAAATTGAGACTAGATGATAATGTATTGGAGAAAAGTAGCTGAAGAACCAATCCCAGAGGATGACAGCTCCCTCAAAGGCGAATTCTTTGTGCATAATAAAGAGCTCTTTAACAATAAATGGTCTTTATGGTGTTGGTCTATACTCTCATCAATTTAAGGAGAGTACAAATGCTTATAGACCACAGAGAAGTGAAAAGTTCCTCTTTCTATCATCACCAGCATACATACAATTGTTTCTCTTTGCCTTTCCATTTTGTCTTTTACCTCTCGGATGAGTTAACTTCTTTTCAACTTGTAGTAGGTTTTGTTCATAATTTCTCATTCTCATGATCTCTGGTTGTCTGATCTGGCTGTCGCAGTCTTCCTTACACATGACCTTTCAACTCAAGTGCCTATTTCTAACTTCAGTGTTTTTCAGAAAATCCATAATCACCCTGCTCTCAGGAAATAACCACTGTGAGCATTTTGGGATTGAAATTTTAGTTCAAAAATTGAGAGTATGGCATTTATAGATATGTACCCATCAGATATACCATATTATATATCATATAAATACTATGATATTTATTCTTGTTATATAAAATCTATCTCTTTTTCTTTTTTGCTTTTCAGGTCTGTGAGTTTGAGGAGCTACAGACAATCATAATAAATACCAAATTCTGTTTATAGAACATTCCTGTCACCCACAGAATTTTCTTCATCATCTTTGTTGTCAAACCTGCCTCCTGGCTCAGTACTAATTTAAATTGACCTATTCATTTCTTAACTTGTCCTGAGAGTTTAATTCTTCCATGAAACTTGTTTCAGCAGTCATCATCTATACCTGAGCCTGACTGAAATAACATAATTTAATTTTCTCCGTATTTCCCAGATTTCAATCATTATACTTTGCATTTATAAAATCAAGCCTCACTGTATACAGTATCAGTATACACAGTATACAGATACTTTTAAAAGAAAGTTGAAGGTTTTGATTTAGTCAAATTTTAGTACCAGAGGGAAAGAAGAAATACTTACTTCTTTTCAAGTAAACCTTTATTTTATCATTATTATACTAAAGAGAATATTGTCAGTGTTCCCACCTGACCTTTAATCACTTGATTAGTGTTTCTAGCATAATTGACAAGCTTCATGAAGGGTAAGATAAAACAAAAGGCCCCATTCAGATAATGAGGAGACACAGGGAGCTACTAGTATACCACATTCTATAAGACCTGATTCTAAGAGATTTTAAAAAAGACTTAAGATCCAAGCCTTGAAAAGATAGATGTGAGATGTGAGAGCTCACACTTATGATCACTGTTACTCTTGAGGTAGAGATTAGAAGGACAGAGGTTTCAGGCCAGTCAGGAACCAATGTTACTAAAACACTATCTCAACCAAGATATGGGCAAAGTATCTTGTATCTGTTATCCAAGCTCTGACAGAGGTATAAATAGGAGGATTTCCTTCTCAGCTAGATTAGAGATAAATGTGAGACCCAGCTGCAAAAATAATAAAGCCAAAAAATACATTAAAAATAAATAAGAGAGCTGGTACCTGGCATCATGTCTTAAATGATAGAGTATCTACCTAGAAAACCTGGAGGTACCATGTTCACGACCCAGTAATACCAAAACAACAGCATGGCCAGTTGGAAAGGACATTTTCTCTGTGAGCTCCCAATTGTTGCTAGTGAGCACAATATCCCTTTCTCGGGTACCACCAATTATTTCAGCCATAAGTTTTTGAGCCTCTGCCTTTCTCTAGCTTCTGACTCCTCCTTTCTTTTTAAGTGGAGACCTCATTATTCAACCTTTAGACAACTTTGAGACTTTCCAATCTCCCAGTTCAAAAGAAAATTCAGAGATCTGTTAATGAGTTTCCCTCACAAATGTCCCCAATTTACAAAGGAGTAAACTTTGTTCATATCAGTTCACACTAGAATAGAGAGATTTTTTCTTAAAAAATAATCTTTCAGAGTAGACTCAGGTTCTTCTGGTTCCTTTAGATTTTGAGAGGGTGAAAATGCTAAATCCTCCCATTAATAATTCTTCCGGAACCAACAGTGACTGTATTAAATACTGATTTGCATTTTACTTCATATAAACTTGAAAAATAAAATTAAGTAAAAATTTCCATAAAATGTAAACAGTGAGTGAAGGTGAAATATTTTGATTTCCAGTGCTTTATTATACACATTTAGTATGGCCTCTATTAGTACCTTCTAAAATGTTAGCAACTAGCTAATGATGGATGTTTACGGTGCTTTAAATTAAGTCCATGGCAGAAATTGGGTTCCATAATGATATAGGCCACAATTCAAAGGCTCAGTATTCATCTGAAGCTCATGGCAATTATGTCAGGCTACAGTCACGTATTCAATCACAGAAAGTTCTAATGGTGATCCCTACTACTGTAGATACTCCAATCAGGCTTCCATCATATATAACTTTGTCTTAGATAATTTCTACACAGTCATTGATTTAGCAGGCAATTGTATTAACAAGAATACATCCTTCAATGTATCTTCACCAAAGCACTTGAAAGCTATAATTACATAGATTGGCACAACTTTAAATCAATTCATTAAAAAGACAACAAGTAAATAGAAACAGTTAAGACTTCAGATGATAAACATTAACAAAAATACTTCATTTTAATTCTCAGATAACCTATGCAAAGTATATTCCCAGTCCTACCAGCCTGTATATCTTCATAGTATGTAATAATCAGTTATTATTTACAAAAAAAGCTCTAATAATCTGCTGGAATGCACATGTCTAATTTCAATTCAAGAATAAAGTAACAGCTCTGACAGTATCATGAAAAAGGATACTCTGCTGAAAATATCTGCCTACTACTAATTCTTTTTTTCTGTCTTCTGTTGTTTATTCTCTTAGACAAATCTGACAGGCACAAAGAGAACCAGAGCTAATTTCTGAAGAGCTGGTGCTTTTGTTTGTGTCCTGCAAAAGAAGTTGTTTTGAATAGAATTTGGAAGAATATAACAAATAGTGGGCTGAAATAATGCTAACAAAATACATAAATGAGTGAAAGACTTTAAAAACAAAGATTAAGGGAAAAACATTAATCATCTAGTCTACTTACTTAAATGTTTAAGTCTAATGGGAAAATGACAATAAAAAAGGAAAGAAAAAGAAAATATGAGAAAAAAGGAGGAAAGAATGGCAGATGGCAAAGTCAGAAGATGACACCATAGCAAAGCTTCAAAATTCAGAAGCAAACAATAGTTAAAGATACAAAGGCAACTCAAAAATTAAAGTTGCTCATCACTACTCAAAGCTAAATTACCCTAAGTTTGAACTTTATACCGGATAAAAGCACAACAAATAGTACCACTTGTTATCTAGTCCCCCCAGTAGAAATATATAGAGTATAGACCAGAAAGATACCACAAATAAAAGTACAAAATACATCCAGCATGCTGATCCATGGCTGTGATCCTAGATGCTCTGAAGACAGGATTAAGTAGACTTTAGGTGGAGAAAAAAGGTTAGCAATTTCCCTTATTAACAAATAGGCCACATGTGGTGTTAGATGCTTTTAATAAGAGGAAGAAAGAAAAAAGACAAAGGAGGAGAAGGAGGAGGAAGAAGAAGGGTATTTATCACATGGTAGAGCCTGCCTATTAAGTGTAAGGTTGATTTCAAACCCCAGTACCACCAAAAATAAAATAAAAATAAACACCTAAAACTCAAAGAAAGGCTTGTTCTTCAGCTCTTGTAGGAGCATATATAATAAAAATAATTATTAGATCTTTAATAATAAAAAATGGCTACAGGACAATCTATCTAATCTTACCTTTTAAGAATTGTCCATATTCAAATCAACCCAATTTGCAAGACACATTCCCATCAGTAGCTACCACTTTTATATTTTTTATTTATATTTTTTGGCCAGTCCTTGCTTTAACTCAGGGTCTGAGCACTGTCCTTGAGCTTTCTCAAGGATAGAGCTCTACCACCTGAGCCACAGCATTACTTCCAGCTTTTTTTTTTTCTATATACGTGGTACAGTGGACTCGAGTACAGGTCTTCGTGCATGCTAGGCAAGCACTCTACCAGTGGGCCAAACTGCCAGCCCCATATGATAACATTATTAAAGACAGTGTCAGCCGGCTGCGGTGGCTCAGGCCTGTAATCCTAGC
This sequence comes from Megascapheus bottae, assembly GCF_031878675.1. Taxonomy (NCBI): domain Eukaryota; kingdom Metazoa; phylum Chordata; class Mammalia; order Rodentia; family Geomyidae; genus Megascapheus; species Megascapheus bottae. Next base: position 57,956,199 of record NC_143513.1, on the reverse strand, counting down.
TACTCAGGTAGCTGAGATCTGAAGATCGATGTTAAAAGCCAGACCTGGCAAAAAATGACCCGAGACTCTCATCTCCAATTAACCCCTAGACAATGGGGAGTGGGAGTTGGCTCAGGGGTAGAGCAGTAGGTAGCCTTGAACTGAAGAGTTCAGGGACAGCCCCCTGGCAAAATTCAAGCCGGAAGACCTCACTCCTTTTCCCCCAAAGAAGACATCCTTAAGCATGAAGAGGAGTGAGGATGGAGGTAAAACAAGGCATGTCCAAATCTCCAACGTAAAAAAAGAATTTCCAAGTTCCTCTTGTCTCCTCTCTTGGACTCTTGTTACACAAAAGTCATGTAATAAAGTGGGCTTTGATCCATGACAGCGGTTTCAGTGTTTTATTTTGTTTTTGTTTTAGATAGTGTCTTGCTACATTTCCCAGTCTGCCACTGAACTTATGAGATATTCCTGCCTCAACCTCATGGATGCTGGAATTACAGTCATGAACCTCCATGACTGGCAATGTTAATAGTGTTTTGACTGACACTGAAGCCATTTCAGGTTCACAATTCCCTAATTTCTTTTCACTTATAAACACTAAGGAATGGAAACAAGGAAGGAAGAAATTCTGAAAAGACAACTAATAAATAATTTAGGTAATGAGTTTTTTCTCATAGTATATAAATTTTGTTTAGTCCATAAGTCTTGTGTAAGCAAATGTGAAGAAGCCAAGAAATACAACATTCATATGACTTCAAATTAGCATGTGAACAGTTTAATATATTTGTACTGGAACAAACAACTAGATAAGATAAAAGCACAGGTACATTTTTTTAATCACTCTGAAAGAGTATCACAAATGAATTGTGGCTAATGGGATGGATGAGTTGCAAAAGGAAAGACAAAAATGACAATGAACTCTTAATCAAAAATATACGTTACACTAGGAGCGGTCAGATATGTAAGTAATGTTAGCTACTTAGGATATATGTAATGTTAGTTATTTAGAAGGGCATTAAGGACCATGGCTAGCCAGGCAAAAGCCTGAGACCATTTCTGAAAAACTAAAAACAAAACCATTTTAGGTAGCAATGTGCTTGTCTAGGAAGAGTGAGACCCTGAGCTCAATCTACAAAACTACCAAAAACATTGTAAAAGATAGATAGATAGATAGATAGATAGATAGATAGATAGATAGATAGATAGATAATAAATAGATTAACAGACAGATCTTAAATAAGCCTTAGGGAAGTTTCAGGGTGATTAGAGAGGAGGGTACACAGTTATAGCCCTATGGAAGTACTTTGTTCCAAAGTTCAAAACATGTTTCCATAAGATACTTATTTTTTCTTCCAAATATAATAAGTGTTTTCTTTCAGGTCTAAGCATCAGAGTTTGGATCTCAATACATACTAGGCAATCATTCTACCACAGAGCTACAACCTCATCCCCAGACAGATTTTAAAATTATACCATGGTACTCACAGAACTTTGAAGTCATTATAGAAATTATGGTACCCTGAGGAATACACAAACTGTACAGTCAGAAAAGTGATTCTAGATGGAGCTCAAAAAATCTTAGTTTTTGTCTGGAAATAGAAATGATGGGTTAGAAGGATGAAGGAGTTTGCCTTGATTAGCTGGGTTTCTGCTATAAATTGAGCCAAAGAATCTAGGAAGAGAAAAAATAGGGGTAGGATTTTTTTTTATCAGCTCAAATTTTAGATCCTTGAAGCTTCATGTTACTAAGGAATATTTTGGTGAAATGTTTACTAGACATAGCATCTGTGCTGATCTGAAGCTCAGCCCTGGGGCATGGCAGGTCAGAGAAAGGTTAGAGTTACCATGAGATTACCAGAGATGTTCCAGGGAAAGAGAAGAATAGCAGGATGAGGAAGTATCCTTAGGGAAATATCAACATGAAAGACAGATAAGGGCAGAGAATCCCACAAAGAGACCCAGAATAGTCCCAAAGGCAAAGTGAAAGCCAGGGAGCATTGCTGCCAATGAAAGCAAGAACAAGAGAATCTCAATTTGTCCCTGTGCCAGGGAAAGTCCAGGAAGAAAAGACCAATTGAGAGGAGTTGTCTTACTCAGAGTTAATGCCTGGCATCTGTTGAAGGTCTTGCCACCAAGAAGATTCTTGATCAATGTTTGATAGAGACATATGTGAAGAAAATGTGTATTTATATCTTATTGCTTTTAAGGAGAGGATGATACCATATGGAGCAAAGAGAGGAGGGAAGAAACATACTGAGGAAACATCGCTGATGCATCAGATTCTGTTTCATGAGACCTCATCTGCTCTCAGTGAAGGAGAGATGGTGTCCCATGTACCAGTTACCACAAATCAGTGAGTTAAAAGTATGGCCTATTTGCTGCTGAGCAAGAATTAAACAACACAAAGTTTAATTCTAAAATGATTTTTACCCCTTTCTGTTACTGGCGAGCTTCTGATAATTTGGAAACATCTTACTTCATCTCAATCTTTGGAAAAAACTGTGCACTGCACATCTCTGAATTGTAGTTTCTGCCTCTCCAGAACTAGAATCTCCTGTGTCATCTCCTGAGAACTGTATTAGTCAGTTTGGAAGATGAGAGATGCTTGTGTGTGCGTGTGTGTGTGTGTGTGTGTGTGTGTGTGTGTGTGTGTGTATGTAAACATGTGTGTAAACTGCAGGTAGGGCAGTAGCCCACATACCTGGGTATGTACTAGCTGTGAGCTGAAGTGCTGAGGGACAGTGGCCAAGCCAAGTTCAAGCCCCATGCCACACATAAAACAAACAAAAACAATTGTGAGTGGCTGGGTACTCTGAAAGACTAGAAAGCAGGCTGTCTCTATAATTTAACTTATCTTAAAGAGACACTGCTTCAAGTATGAAAGTCAGCTTAAATTTCACAAAGAAGTCACCAGAATTAATGTGCAATCATTTTTCAAATCTCTAGAAATGTGTGATAAGTAATATTCATAGCCCTTTTGAAGCAGATCAATAAAACTTCCTTCTGTGGAAAATAACATAAATGCCCTAGAGTTCAGATACACAATATAGCCAGATATGCCTAAATTCTTCTATTCAAATTCACACCATTATTTTGCAAATAAAAATTTTTGAGGTGTACCAACTGGACTTTAGTGTGCTACTTGTTTGAATTAAAGACTCTTTATCAGTCTGAAGGGACCTACAGGGTAATGTCTGAAAGAAAAAGTTCAACTGAGATACTGGTACAATCAGATTAATGGAAAATAGAAAATAATATAGATACCACAATTGTTCCCTGCTAGGAAGCGCCAAATGATGGGACTTATGCATATCTTTGAAAAAGTGGCTTAAAAACTGACTACTTTAAATTTCAGGAAAATATCAAATATCAACATGGAAAAAATCTCAAACCAGCATCTTTTACAGTGGTTAAATCATCCAATATATTCCTGAAATTTTTACTTATAGATAGGATCCCTTAGGATGGGTGTGTTGAGGGAGGGGAGTGGGACTCTATCAAGACATTTTCCTATGGTCACAGCTAATTTGGGAAGAATTATTTGATTCAAACAGTTCTAGGTTAGTCTAAACCATGTGGCAAGATTCTGCTTTCTTATGAATAAATAATAAGCAAACAAATTTGCAGAAATGAAGTTACTATAGGGTTAGAAAGCTTTAAACATTATTTAAGAAATCCATATTTTAGTATGTGAAATAGTAATATTTAGAGCAAAATGTTTATACTTACATTTAAATGGATTGAATAAGATATAAAAAGCAGTTGTCATAGAATCATAGCACCAATAATACAGTATAATTTAAATAAACCAAAACATCTAAAATCCTCTCTAGGAATTTAAAATTAACTCAAATAATGACTATTTTCTAATCACTGATATATATAATTCATGTCTGAACAAAACTTGAATTGCTTCTAAACACATCCCTCATGCTACCTTTAGTCCATTAGTAGATCTTAATTTCTGTTTAGTCTTAAATGTTGTTTTCTCAACTAATGGATATCCTCTGCATTCCTTATTCTAACAACTTGTTCTTTTTCACCTAGAGTGCTTACTTCATCTATTTGTATTTAGGTACTGAAGCAGCTACTATGTTTTCTCCTTTGTTGAATTGTAAACTTGTAGAGTAAGCACCATATTTTGTTAGCAACTAAAGGAATATGATGAGGCCAGGAGTTTGGCCTAGTGGCAAAGTGCTTGCCTAACATGTAAGATCTGGGTTCAAATTCTGAGTATTACATATCTAGAAAAAGCCAGAAGTGGTGCTGTGACTCAAGGGGTAGAGCTCTCACCTTGAGAAAGTCCAAGAACATTGCTCAGGTCCTGATTTCAAGCCCCATGACTGGCAAAAATAAATGATTCTAAATAAATGGAATGAATAAATGAAGTAAAGGAAAGATAAAAAGGATTTTCATTGTGATAAGGACAAGGAAATAACACAAACCTTGACTAAATGTGTGTGCATCAAAAGATATGGGACATTTTATACTTAATTCTTTCATTCTCATGGAGAAGATTCTATGGTACTCTCATGTTATCAATTCATAATTTGTGGATTAAAGTGACTGTTAGTCCAAGGTCAACAGTTGATTGAGGCTTACAGGAAAGTTCAAACCCAATTCCTGATAGTTAATATAGTTCCCTTGTTATCCTACTAAACTCATAGGTCTAGAAGTTCTCTAAAATGAACATGTACCTAGAAGGTATTTCAGAAGCATAGTATCACGGGAAATAACATGCATTAAAGTTCTGGGTTCTATTAAAGAAATAGGCTATCTGTGATTATTAATATCTTCTGTTTAGATTCAGTCTTAAACATTACATGTAAAAAATAAAATCATTAATTAGTATTCAAAACAACTCTAAATACTTTGATCAAATATGACTAATATTACAAATATATAGCCTTATGTTTTAACAGTACATTCTCAGTAATATTTTTCTTCACGTAAAGTGGTATTATATCTTTAAAAATATTATCAGCTGGTATTTTAGATGAAATGAGGCATTATGTTCATCAAGCCAAAAATGTGTGCATTTTGAATATTTGTAATGGTTCCTGAGTATGTTCCCTTAAACTATGAATTGTTTATGTACTTTGATGGATTTTGACATATTAGAAAGGAATGCTTTTCAACATAAAGAATTTTTTATCTTTTTATTCTCTGTAACACTGCTCCCAGATGCATTTTATTTATATATTTATTTATATATTTATTTTTGCCAGTCCTGGGCTTGAAACCAGGTCCTGAGTAATGTCCTTGGACTCTCCCAAGGTAAGAGCTCTACCCCTTGAGTCACAGCACCACTTCCAGCTTTTTCTATGTATGTGGTACCAAGGAATTGAACCTGGGTCTTCATGCATGCTAGGCAAGCACTCTACCACTAGACCACACACCAGTCCCCAGACTCATTATTTAACTGATATCAATTAGAGAAAATGTTTCGCTTTGGAAACACTTCTAAGAAGGCATTTTCTGTAGAAGACAGGATTTCTAACACAACACAGTTATGTGATCTCCTGACCATAACTTTCAAAAGAGCATGTCACAAAAACCCCTACCACTTGTCATTTTCAAAGATTATTATTTTTTTGCCAGTCCTGGGCTTGAGCTCAGGGTCTGAGCACTGACTTTCTCAAGGCTAGAGCTCTACTACTTGAGCCATAGCACCACTTCCAGCTTTTTTCTATGTATGTGGTACCAAACAATCGAACACGGGTCTGCGTGCATGCTAAGCAAGCACTCTACCACTAGGCCAAACTCCCAGCCTAGTGGTAGAAACAAATCAGAACATACTGCTTGAACTATACAGGACAAATTATATTCTTATGTTTCAAACTTTTGCCCCAACCCCCTAACGTGTATATGTTAATTATGATGTTTTTGTAATTGGTTTTTACATCCAGAAGCTTATGCTGCTCATGTATCAGATTTGATTCAGTGCCTCACTTTCCTAACCTTTTCCCAACAGAACAGTAGCTTTGGTATACATCTACTAAACAAACAATCCACATCAGGTATCAGTGTTTCTCTAAGAAAACCAAGTCCAGTTTAAGATTCTAAATAAAATTTTAAGAGAAGACATGCTTTCTGGACAACAGTAGCAAAGACCTGAAGTAATATTTTAATGGCACTGAGTTTGAAAACTACTGTTGGCTTACAAACCTTACTGATACTTGCCAATGACTCACAATGTAAAATCTGAACATATACAATTTAACATTTGCAGAATTAGGTAGAATATTTCCTCATGTATTAATTTCATGTTAATTTATAATTCAAGAATACATAAACACATTAATGATGTATAAGTATGTAGTTATAAAATGAAATTGTTTTCAAGCACAAGAAGGGCACTGTGAATATAATTAAAATGGCAATTATATGGGTTAACTTATGAGGTAGATAACCTGAAATATGAAAAATTAATCATACCTCATTAGTCTTCTGGGGCTCATGCCTGTAATCCTAGCTATTCAGAAGGCCAAGGTCTTAAATTCGATGTTTGAAGCCCGCCCAGGCAGGAAAGTCTGTGAAATTCTTATCTCAATTAACCAAGCAAACAATGCCAGTGGAGCTATGTTACAGTTGGTAGAACACCATCTTTGAGTGGAATACTTGAGTCAGAGCACCCAGGCCTTGACTTCAATACTTAGTAATATTAATGATAAGAAATATTAATGATAAGAAATCATACCTTCTTGTGTAAATTTAGTTATATCAAACTTAATGGGATTCATAGTACATAATTTGGTAAGTATATAACAATTTTTTACCACTAGTAAATGGATATGGCTTGAAGTTACAACAAATTAAACATAGAAAGCTATTGTGCATGACTTATTTCATTGTCAGAAGAGGGACTAAAGCCATAATCTAAGCCAGCAAACTAATGAGTACTCAATGTTCTGTTCAAAGAGATGGAAAGTGGTGATTAATGCAGGCAGAAAGTAAATGTCTTTCCATAGCTCATGGCTCAGGCTCACAGAATGACCTGTTTATGGGTTGGATATGTAGAGTATGTATCACTTGTAGCATCAAATCTCATCAATTTTGCAAAGAAAAAATATTCTTATTATGATCTGTGTATTGGGACACAGAGAGAAAGGGATAGGTAAGGAACAATTTACATTTCTACTTAACTGTATTTAACTATAATTGCGTTTGAAAAATTGGTGGAAATAAAATAATGATGTTTGCATTAAAATTTAAAAATAAATGCAAAACTTTTATATAGATAGTGTTAAACAAAGCAATACTTAAATATAATTTACCCCCAATATTGACATTTTTAGATACTTTGCCTACATAAGTCAACAATTTTAAGTTTCCTAAGAATATGTAAGTAATATAATTATTGTATGACACAAAAAAGATACACATAGTTTCAAAATGTCAGACATGATTCTATAACCATCCTATACAATAACTCATTTAGTTTCCATATGAATCCTGTGTGATAGGAGAGATGGAGGAGAATGATAAAATGTGTGGCATTTATCAAAATGCAATGTACTTACATTGATACGTTAAATTGAAACCCTTTTCAAAAACTATTTAGGGATAATAATAAAATTAAGAATATTATATGAACAGGACTGTGATAGTTCTATTTAGAAATATGGATTCTGGAACACTAAAGCTTGAAAGACTATTATTATGCTAAACAATACTTTGTCTATTAAAAATATCCACCAAAATAGTCAGTGTTCCATTCAAGTTCTGGCTCAAGTTAAAAAGTTTTATCCCACTTTGCTTCTAAAAGTAGCTGAACAAGCTAATCATTACACCATAAAATAAAACACTTACTTCATTAAGTTATCTCAAAAACAAAAAATAAAGCTATAATTAAAGATATGGGATTTTGTAAGTCAGTGGCGATTACTTCTAAGTTTAATCTCAAAAATTGCAAATGCCACAATGGAAAGCTGTTTGTGAGACGACCATTTCTTAGCTAGGTGGTAGTCTCTGTACGGTCTCTGTAGTTTGTTAGCAAAATAGTATTGTGACAGACAGCATACCTCTGTGGGTGTAACTCAAAGGACAACATCAAGAGCTGAAAAAGGCATTAACTTCAACTTTAAATTTCATTTCCCCCCGTTTAAATTAGATTTTTTTACGTTATTTAAATGTAATTTTATTACATTTACTATATTATAGTGACACTTGAAGTATGGCTATTGTATGAGTCTGCCTCGCCTCAGGTACAATATAAACTGAAGCTTATAACTCAGCTTTGAAAATTAGCTCATGAATCAAAGGAGATATAAAGTCTAAGCTTCAAAACCCATCTTTATTTACCAGATTTGCAAGAATTCCATTTGGTTTTTATTAATATCAGTAGTTATTTTTGAAAAATCAGATTTTGATTTTCTTTACACTATTAACCATTCCATTTGCCAGACACTGCTTTTCCGAACTATTTGTACTATGCCACAGCATTTACACGTAAAATACAAATCATAAAATTACCAATAATGCATTTTGAAAGCATTTCTCTCTGCAAGTTCAGAGCATACCTATATGAACTTTGTAATCAACATTCTTATTTAAAAGTTTATTTAATACTCAAGTTTATGAGGAACAGTGAAAAGATTAAATGCATTGTTAAGAAATATTTTACGAGATTAACATACTTAAGTTGTTTTTTTTTAAAGGACTGGAAACCACACTGAACATTTTCATCCCAGAGCTCAGATGTGTCCATTCATTTGCATTCCACACAATTTTTTGCCTCTACCAGGTGCAAAAATGTGATGTTTCACAAGACATACAAAATATAAATGATCCTTGTGAGACAAGAAATCTCATGTTCTACAATGTTAGAAAAGGTCAATCAACTCAAGATAGACTTTGTTTATGTGTATGGAGCAGGTGGTAATAGCCTCTTTGGAATAACTTTATGATTTGAAAGATGGATATGAATTCCATTTGTATGGCAAACGACCAAAGAAATGGAAGGAAAAGTTTAGTGATCCAAAGAAGAGCAGGTTAGATGCAGAAAGAGCATGGTAACGAGGATTGTAAAAATTTGGCTCAGGCAGCAAAACTAGCATGAGACAGAAGGGATGAATGAAGATGGTGCGGGAAGTTGAGAGAAATCCAAGAAGAAACCCTTCAAACAGGATGACTACCCATTGCCTTTATTGTAAGACTCTCATCTTGGACCACTCCAGAAAACAGCATAGTCATAGTTAGATTTCAACTACTCAGAGGGCTCCAGATAGGAAAGTGTATTGAGACCATGAGGTAAGAAGACATGAACAAATAGTAGCAATTGGGATGAAGAAGACCACACTAACCAAACATAGTTAGAAAGCAGTATTGAATATGGAAACACACTGATTTGAGAAATGGCATAAAAGAAGAAGATAAGTAGTTTACAATTATTTATCCATTCAAAGACAGAATAGCAATTGTTTTAAAAAAAGATTTTTAAAAAGCAGAAGTTAATGAAGTTAAAGGATAATGATTCTACTTGAAACACATGAATACTAACAAACCAGTAAATTTGTAACTAAAGAAGAATATTACGTGGAATGTGTGATTATTAAATCAACACAGCTAACAATTTTAGCTTTACTTTGATTTATTCATTGGTATATCATTGTCTAAGAGGTAGGTTTTAAAGAGAACTACTTTAATCTTGAGTTAAAATGAGTACAAAGGAGTGGAGTGATAGCTCAAGTGGTAGAGCACTAGCTTTAACTCATGACCTGAGTTTAAGCTCAGGATCAGAAAAAAAAAAAAAGGTTAGCTACCCTGGTGGCTGAGATCTGAGGATCACAGTTGGAAACCAGCCTGGGCAGAAAAGTTCCCATGAGACTCATCTCCAAGTAACCACTCAAAAACCAGAAGTAGCACTGTGGCACAAATGGTAGAGAGTTAGATTTGAGCACAAACCAGTTCAGAGACAGTGACCAGGCCCTGAGTTCAAGCCCCACAATTGATAAAAAAAAGGTCTAGCAATTCTGATACACATATGCAAAGCCCTTTGTAATATATATATATATATATATATACATATACATATATATATAAATGTGAATGAAGGAAGAGATGATTTTATATATGAAAGGAAATGTATACAAATGTAACCCTTCTGTATATCACTTCTATAAAAATAAAGTTAATTAGCCAGGAAAAAATAAAAATAAGAGGTACAAGAATGACTATATAGAATTAAAGATTTTTAAAGAAGCATGGCCTCAATTTATATCAACTGTTTTTACTATGTCTTTTTTACTTTTGAGAAAATGAAGAAATATGATTAAAATTAAAATACCATATACTCCAACACTGGAGATACATTTTCTGTTTTCTTTTCTATCTAAATATCAATCCCTGAATAGTATAAGAAACTTATTCATAATATTTAATAAATGAATGATAAAGAAGGATATATTTTCATTATAATATGTTGACATTAAAAAGTAATTCAGAGAAAATATAGAAGTGTTTGTAAAGAACTGGACACAACATTTCTAAATCTGTTTTTCAGGAACATTTGAATTTCAATTAAAATATTAAATTACAACTAAAACATTATCTTAACAAATTTGAGAAGAAAACACTTATGACACAATTCTGCCTTTTAAAAGTTTTTAAATGTATTAAAATATTAACCTTTGGTTTAATTCTTCTCGATAAAAAGGATAAAACTAGAGTTCATCATGTTTCATGTAAATTTAAATTACAACATACTGAAATTTCTAACTAGTATGTTATCTTGGCTACTACATTTTCATACACATAGTACTCCATACCTTGGATTATTGGTCAAATAAGAAAAATAAAAAAACATTTAATATCTTGATGGAATATCATGTACTTACATAGTCCTGATGTTAATTTCTGAAACATTTTTTGACAATTGCTAATATTTACAACATATATACGTATATATATGAAGTTATAATTTTAATAAATCCTATCAATCTACCTAATCTGTAGTTTTTTCCTATCAACAGACTAAATACAAAGTTGAAAACTCATTGGTAATCCTGTCAGTATAATTTAAAACATAACTTTAGCTTTAGAGGAACTCATAATGTTGGTCTACATACTCTGATTTTTAAATAAAATCAAATTTCAGTCTCTCCAATAGAAACATACCATACTGAAAACAGACATAAAAGGAAATGAATTGTGTAGTTGGAGTTGATCCTAAGTTACATACTGATAAAGGCCAATTTAAGTCTTGTTTAAAAAAGGGTCACCATAACACTTTGAAGGCTTGATGCCTGCAGCAAATCTCTTGTTATTTACAGAGAATAAAAAGGCATAAACTCATTTTCTTAATAAGCTTCTTCAGTTCTTCAAATAGTTATAAGAAATGCCATAGGCTTGCCTTCGTTAACATGTACACAGATAATCCAATGTATGGCAGTGTCAGCTAAATAGTGTTTGATCCCCAGGATGCAGAGATGGGATTTAAGGAGCTACAGAAATATAGGCAATATAAATTTTAGCAATTCTTATGGTGTGGGTGAGCTAAAAGAAGTTTATATAAATTGAAATAGCCGACTAGTAAAGAAAAAGGCACCGTGTCTTAAAACAAAACAAAATAAAACAAAACAAAACAAAGCAGAAACTTCATTTTCCATGTGTTAATTGGGCTTCCAGAAGAATATACTATTTTCTTCTTTTAAATAATATATAATTTTCTCCAAAATAAAGAATACATGGTAATTGTAAAAGAAAGAAAGAAAGAAAGAAAGAAAGAAAGAAAGAAAGATTTAGTCCGATGTGTTTGCCTAGAGAAAACAATTAGTAGTTTTTTTGTTCTCTAGTCTGTAAAAGTTTAAAACATTAACTACTATCATGCATCACATATTAACAATATTATAAGCTGGCACTCAGGAGGCTGAGCTCTGAGGATCATGGTTCAAAGTGAGCCCAAGCAGAAAGTCTGAGATGAGACTCTTAATCTTTATTTATTCCAATACTTCCAATTTACCTGTGGCTTAACGTGGTAAAGTACTAGATTTGAGCATAAATTCAGGGATAGCACCCAGGCCCTCAGTCTCAGAACTATAAGGAAGGAAGGAAGGAAGGAAGGAAGGAAGGAAGGAAGGAAGGAAGGAAGGAAGGAAGGAAGAGAGGGAGGGAGGGAGGGAGGGAGGGAGTCATGGAGGGAGGGGAAAGAAAGAAGGGAAAAATAATATAATAAATTGGGTGCCAGTGGCCACGCCTGTAATCTTGGCTACTCAGGAATCTGAGGTTCTCAGTTTGAACCAGAAAAGTCCTTGATACCCTATCTCCAATAAACTACTCAGAAAAAGACAGAAGCAGAACTGTGGTTCAATGTAAGAGCACTAGCCTTGAGCACACAAAGGTTCAGGGGACAGAGCCCAGGCCCTGGGTTTTCAGCCCCAAGACTAGTAAAACAAAACAAAACAAAACCAAAACCAAAACCAAAACCAAAAACAATATTGTAGCCCAAATTAAATTTGTTAGAATGTCTATTTCATAAAATAGTTGCAGGGAAACTAAAACAGATAATATCATCAGTATTAAAATATACATTCATTATAATTTTATTTGCATACTAGTTTTTAGTTTAGAAATTATGTGCTGTTAATATAAGAATAATTTGTTCAATGCTATAAAAGTTATCATGGGCACAACTGCATTTGGGATCCAAAGGTTCAGCTCATGGTATACATCAAATGTCCAGTGAGACCATGAGCAGTACCACCAAGCAAGGATAAGGAGTAATGCCTTATGGCTTTTAAGAACCAGGGTTACATTTTCTAGTATTTATAAAATTCCATTCTATCAAAATAGAAAGTCATTTATCTCTTCAATTTTGCTTCTCTTTGGTCCGCTTCCTCTTCTTTCTTTGCTTTTCAAATTAGTTCTTTATTTTAGAATGAAGTGCTATTCAGAAGTCCTGCTACTACTTTGTGCTTTCTCCCACTGATCACATATATTATATATAATCATATATTATATATACATAAATATATATATACTGATCACATATTATACACACATTACTATTCCTACTATTTCAGGGCACTTAATAGGCTGTGTCTTGAAAGAACTTAGTAAACCGACTATTATGTGATGACCTTTATAATTAGTGATGGTAGAACACTTCCAGCTTAGGGATTTGAAGTAGTCAAAGCTCTTTAGAAACTACTTCAGTTAAGGGCCAAGAGTTTGGCCTAAGGTACAGTGCTTGTCTAGCATGCATGAACACCTGGGTTCAATTCCTCCGTACCACATACACAGAAAAAAAAGACTAAAAATGAAGAAAAGCTAGACATCTCTGGCCATAAAAGAAATACAAATCAAAACAACTTTGAAATTACACCTCACTCCAGTTAGAATGGCCATTAACAAGAAATATAATAACAGATGCTGGCAGGGAAGTAGCCAGGATCGCTACTGCACTGTTGGTGGGAGTGTAAACTCATTCAACCACTATGGAAAGCAGTATGGTGATTCCTCAAAAAACTAACCATACACCTTCCATATGATCCAGCAATTCCGCTACTTGGCATTTACCCAAATGTCCAGAAACAAGGACATACTAAACCCACTAGCACAATGATGTTCATTGCAGCACTATTTACCATAGTGAAATTTTTCAGCAATTCCATCCTTGTCATTTACCCAAATGGACAGAAACAAGGAAATACTAAGACCACTAGCACAATGATGTTCATTGCAGCACTATTTACAATAGTGAAAATATGGAGCCAATCCAGATACCCCTCCATAAATGATGTATCAAGAAGATGTAGTACTTATACACAATGAAATTCTATGCTGCCATTAGAAAAAATGACATCGCCCCATTTGTAAGGAAATGGAAAGACTTGGAAAAATCCTATTATGTGAAGTAAGCCAGACCCAAAGGATCATAGGCTCAATGATTTCCCTCATTTGTAATAATTAGTACACATCTAAGACTCTTCTAGCAGAGGTTTACAATAGCTCAAAACTTAGGTACATAAGGTCATATACAATAAGACTAAATGAAAAATTGTAGGATATGGAAACAAGAACTTTTTCTTCTATGATTGTTGTTCTTAATGGATTATGTTATTTCTCTTCTCTGTTTTTGGCCTTATAGTTAATCTCATATTGTTACTGTATTTGACTTTGTTATCTGGTATATTGTATATAGTTTATTTATTTATTTGAATAGGAAAGGGAAGGGGGAAAGATGACTAGGAGGGGTTGGGGCAGGGAAATGGGGACAAAAACGTGAGAAGGGATATCAGTATGGGAGAAATAATGTACCTATTACCTGATGAATGTAACTGTAACGCCTCTATACATTATCCCAACAATAAAAAAAACTACTTCAATTAAGTAAAAATGTTGGTAAATAACCCATGTGATCATCACTGTGATGTGACATTGTGACGTTATGAGGTTTAGATTTTGTAGAATAAGAATAGTAGAATAATAAATATGAATGACAAAATTACCAAGCAAATATAAACAAAATTTCTGTATTAAAAATTACCAAATTCCAGCATATCACATAACTCATATAAAATAAAAACAAGTTTAAATATACTCTTTTAGATTGTTCTAAAGTTGTTTTTTTCATCTTTACTACTTTTAATCACACAAAATATCTAACAGTTGTCCAATAAGTTTGTAACTGTTGAGCCAACTGGTGGTAAGAGGATAAGGATTTCAGGAAAAGAAACAAATAAGCAACAAATGTCTTCCTTATTTAAGTAACTATGAACATTGCATGTGAACTAATACTAATGGAAATGTACTACATTAAAAGAAACATTGGGTGCTAGTGGTTTACACCTGCAATTGTAGCTCCTCAGGAGATCTAGTATGGGCAAGAAATTCGATTAGACTTTCATATTCAATTAACCAGCAGAAATCTGGAAGTGCTGGAAGTGGAGCTAGAATTCCAATGAAAGCACCTGGCTTTGAACCAAAACAAATAAACAAACAAAAAACAATAAAAATCAGCAACAACAACAAAAATAGAGCTACTAGATAGCTCATAGACTATGAGGTCAAAGCCCAGTATAGTCACATAATAACAACAACAAAAAAATTAACAAAGAAAACTTGTATGGCTGAGCAATGGTGGCTCACACCTATAACGACAGATAGTTACTCAGGAGGATAAGATTTGGGAATTAAGGTTTTAAGACAATCAGACATATAACTCTACCACACTTTTTAGCTCCAATTAACCAGAAAGCTGGAAGTAGAGATGTAGCTCCAGTGGTAGAAGATCAGCCATGAGTGAAGAAAGGAAAGTAAGAGTTGAAAGCTCTGAATTCATAGCACAAAGATGGCATTTAAAAAAAGAAAAGAGGGGCCAGGAGTTTGGCCTAGTGGTAGAGTGCTTCTTTAGCATGCACAAAGACCAATTCCTTGGTTCCACATACATAGAAAATAGCTGGAAGTGGTGTTGTGACCCAAGTGGTAGAGCTCTATCTTTGAGAAAACCGAAGGGCAGTGCTCAGGACCTGAGCTCAAGCCCAGACCTGGCGAAGAAGAAGAAGAAGAAGAAGAAGAAGAAGAAGAAGGAGGAGGAGGAGGAGGAGGAGGAGGAGGAGGAGGAGGAGGAGGAGGAGGAGGAAGAAGAAGAAGAAGAAGAAGAAGAAGAAGAAGAAGAAGAAGAAGAAGAAGAAGAAGAAGAAGAAGAAGAGGTAGAAGCCATGCCTGTATCCTAGCTACTCAGGAGGCTGAGATCTGAGGATCAAGATTCAAAGCCCAGCACAAAAGGACCTGTGACTCTTATCTACAATTAATCTCTTTAAAATGGGAAGTGGGGCTTGGCTCACAGGTAGGACGGTAGCTTGGAGCTGTACAGTTCAGGGATGACACCCAGGGCCCAGTGGTTGGGGGGTAGCCTTGAGCTGAAGAGCTCAGTGACAGTTTCCATGGCCGGGTACAAGCCCTAGAACCTACCAAAAAAAAAAAAAAAAAAAAGAAAGAAAAGAAAAGAAAGCTATCTGACATTAAACAAATGGTTTAATATTTGAGTCTAAGTATTATCATGTATGATAGAAGTTCCTTGATGACTTCACTCTCATTAATCTCTCATTTGTATATTCTCAAAGTAAAATTCAAATGTTCAAAACATCGATTACAATTGAAATGTACATGACTATTTGATGTCTGTATCTTCTGCTAAGAGAGTATGTTTCGAATATGCACAGAGCTTTTATTAGTTTTCACTCAGTATTTGACCTGTTTTCCACTAGTACCTAGTAAAAATAAAGTATTCAATACATATTTCTGGAGTAAATTAATGTGTGTTAAACATTATAAAAGCATAATTTTACTAACCAATAAAATAATATTGTTATATATTTATCTCTAGTTTATGAAGACTATAACTCTCAGGTTAGATGCTTTTTCCACAAATCATGCAACTGATCATTATTGAACTCAAGTTGTCTGATTTTTTAAAAATAACTTTTCAAAATTGGGCTTTGTTTTAAAATTCTCAGTGCTTCATCATCCAATAACAATATGTATTATTGCATTCACACTTAGAAATAATTGGGTCTTTGTATTCTATACTTTATCTAGGCCATTCTGTGCAAAATATAAATGCACCATCATATTTCCATTTAAAAAAGTATTTAACAAAATTTATCTAATACCTATGCAGTAGAAGTGAAAATCTCTGCCAGGCACCGGTAGCTCATGCATGCAATCCTAGCTTCTGAGAAAGCTGTGATCTGAGGATTGGAGTTTGAAGCCCAACCAAGCAAGGAAAGTCCTTGAAGCTCTTTATCTCAAACTAACCACCAAAATCCAGAAGTGGAGCTGTGGCTGAAGTGGTAGAGTGCCAGCCTTGAGAGGAAAAAGTTGAAGGACAATGCACAGGCCCTGATTTCAAGCCCCAGAACTAGTACAAAAGCAAGCAAGCAAACAAACAGTGAAAGATTGAAAACTTCTGTGCCTTACATGAAAGGCTGGCTAGAATCTTGATCATGCTTAACACATTTCCAATTACTCTCCCAAGGAGCTTTTGTATGAAGTGTATCATACATCTGAATGGCCCTCTATATTCTTTGCTGCCTTTGTTCACACACTTCACCTTTACCCACAGTCCATCCCTCATTTTCTTTGGAAACAAACAAACAAAAAGGAATGAGCTTTGTTTTTACTTATTAATAAAATTACTAATTCCTTTTTTGCTTTGTCTTTTTGTGGTAAGAGTGACCACACATGGGAGGTAAACACTATCACAAGTTACATCTCCAGCACAATTAATCTACAAGAACTAAGTGAACATATACTTTTTTCCCAGAAAATTCTTATGAAATCTTTGTAATAGCAAATATATACCTTTGGAAATCATTAAAATTTGACAGAAGCAATTAAACAGACATTTTTTCTGAAAAGTTATATGTATTCTATTTTTTTCTTAATACACAGGGCTGATCTACTCAGTAAAAAGGAGTTCAAAAGTACAATTACATTAAGTCCGATTTCACCATAAATCCAGCCTATTTCATGCACCTATGGAATTCTTTACATTTATGGCAGAAATAAGGCCATAAGTGCATTTCTCTCTTCTTCCCTCAAAAGAATGCATGGAAGCCCTGATTTCATAAACTACAACATGCAAATACATTTTTTAAAAAAATCAGTTTTTCTATTGTTAATTGTATTAGGTTAGACTTCACAACTAAAAATACATGTGTTTGGGGGACATTAGGAAATCTAAAGGCAATCATCACCTAGCTTTATCCATTAAGTATTTGACATGATACCGTGCCTCAGCATTGCTCATTTCTCTACTACCTCACATTAAAATATTTATTACTCCACTGTGTTATGATGGTGAGTTGAAAAATATTTTAAAGCTCCTTAAATTGTTATATTCAAAGTCACCTGTAATAATTCTGAATAATAAAGTATCTGTGGACAGGAGCTTGGCCTAGTGGTAGAGTGCTTGCCTAGCATATATGAAGATCCAGATTTCATTCCTTGCTATCACATACATAGAAAAAGTTGGAAGTGGTGCTGTGGCTCAAGTGGTAGAGCTCTAGACTTGAGAAAGCCTAAGGACAGTGCTCAGGCCCTGCGCTCAAGCCACGACTGGCAATAAAATATAATCTACCTGTGTTGCAATTTACCTCCAAACATAAAGATGTT